>NC_046660.1:12145750-12159208 GCF_010883055.1 Belonocnema kinseyi
ATTTCTCGTCTGAAGCAACATTTCTTAACCGCTTTTTGGCCGGATTACACGGCCGGTATTGAAGCCGGGATCCGACCAGTTTACCGTGACGTTTTTAGCCGGATCCCGGCCGGATTCCCCGACCAGCGCACGGCTTAAAGCGGGGCTACCCGGCTGGGACCCGGCCGAATCCCTGATTGGATTCCTACACGGGTTGATGCATACTTACTAATTTTATTAAATAATTTAATTGATGAGTTATTATTAAATTGCTTATACGCAAGCAGTTGGCAAAACTTGAGGTTAGAGTGAGAGGTTGTAATAAAACTTTGAACCAGTATTGGTTTGTTTGGTGCCCCACTTAAGGATATGCCCCAAAATTCGTGTCCCACTAATGGGATATCTGACTAGCTTAAAAAATATCCTTTCACCTTCTGTGTTTAACAAACTTTAGACTGAACTAAACAAAAATTTTAAAAATCCTTACAATAGAGTAGAAGTGACTGAATTTGTAGAAAATTAAGATTTTTGCTGGAAAATGTATATTTTTTGTGTAAAACCAATGTATTTTGTTAAAAATTCGTCAAAAAGATGAAAATTAATTTTCTAAATAAAAAGGGTAGAAAATTAAACTTCTTGCTTGAAAATTCATGTAGAAAAATTTTCCTTTCAAAATTAAGCTTTTTTATTAAAAATTCAACTTTTTGGTTGGAAATTTATGTATTTTATAGAAAATTCTACTTTTTTATAGAAAATTAATCTTCTTAATGAAAATTGCACTATTTGATTAAAAATGAATGTACATTGTTGAAAATTAAACAACTTTATTGAAAAATATCCTATTTGGCTGCAATGTTGAAATATCGTCTTTTTGGTTGAGTATTCAACTATTTTCTTAAAAATTCTCCTTTTTTTTCTTACAAATTAATTTTTTAATGAAGATGTATTTTTACATATTTGTCCTTTTTGGTAGAAAATTAATATTTTTGGTTGAAAATTTAACTCCTTGGTTGAAAGTTGAACTTCTTTGTTAAAAAGTTCATTTTTTGGTTTAATTTTAGTTGAAAATTCATGTTTTTGGTTTAAAATTTGTATTTTTTGTTGCAAATTCGTCCTTTATTTTAATAAAAAATTAATCTTTTGAATTGAAAATATAATTATTCCATTTTTTGGTTGATGATGTATCTTTTTTAATTTAAAAGTGAAGACTCAAATATCTGGTTGAAAATGTGCATTTTTCAATAAAAAAAAATTAATGCTCTTGGTTCTTCGAATTATGGTTACACTCACACATTCTAAACATTCTTTCCTCGGTCTACCTCTGAGTACTCTGCGCCATTTACTTTAGGTTTATATACTTGTTTCATCAGTCATTCACCTTTCATCATTTCAGCATGCTTAAACTATCTAAACAAATTTCTTTCATGACTCTCAACTTTTGTCTCATTTATACCACAATATTTAAGGATTCTGACATGACTAACTTTGTCCATTAGTGTTTTACCGCACACCTAAGAGAAATGTGCTTTTCTGAAAAAAGGATGGTTTTTGACGTAATTGGAATTTCCTTTCAACTTTAAGGTTGAGAGGATTTTCATTAGTCTCAACAAAAATTAATTTGTAGCGAAAATAATTATCCTTATGCAGCTTACTTTACCTAATCTGGTTTGTATATGTGTAAAAAATGTATTCACGTAGTTCAAAACAAAGATGGCAAGGGGACTATGATTTTTTTTCAAAACAACTTTTTCTCTTAGTGATTTTATGTAAGCCAGAATAATCCTGTTCAATCCTGAGTAATTTTAGGTACAATGAAAAAAATTGTTCTTGGATCAAGTAAATTTTACTGGGTTCAAGTCAATCGCAGATACGAATGGGGACGATAGAATATGAGTGTCTTCCAAATAAATAAATACTTGCTACGATATGATTGGAACAAGCGTACATTTTCTTAATCTGAGAAAATGTATTCTCAAATAGAATATCACATTTTATTATTCCAAAACTTTATTGTATTACTTCATATAAAGGTGTATTCAAGAACAGAATATACGAGTTGTGTTCAAAAAGTAAGGTGACTTTTCAATTTTCGCGGGCTACGTACATTCAAGTTTTAAATGTTTTGTTTTGTTGTGTTGGTACACTCGTCACGATCATATGTTCACAGTTTTGACTATATAGCTTGTGTTCTTTTTCTGGCAGAGGCGTAAAAGGTTAGAAAGGTTTGGTGTGCTTGGCGATTTTCTTCTTTCGAAAAAAATGGAGCAAAGATTTTGCATTAAATTTTGTGTGAAAAATGGAATCCAGTGCTCTAAAACTCTTGAAATGTTGACAGTTGCATACGGTGAGTCTATTCTGAGTAAGAAAAATGTGTATAAGTGTATAGGTTCAAGCAGTGGAAGAAATGGTGTTGAAAAATCGCCGAATCACCATCAGAGAAGTTGCTGAAGATGTTGGCATATCGGTTGGCTCATGCCATGCTATCTTTTCGGAAGTTTTGGGCATGAGACGTGTATCAGCGAAATTTGTTCCAAAACTGCTTAATTTTGATTAAAAGATCTATCGCATGACCATCGCTCAGGAGACCAAAAACAGCACCACAGTCATGCCTCATCCTCCATATTCACCGGATTTGGCCCCCAGTGACTTTTTTCTTTTCCCAAAACTGAAGAGATCCATGAAAGGACATCGATTTTCAACGATTGAGGAGATAAAAACTGCATCGTTAAAAGAACTCAAGGCTATACCACAAAATGATTATCAGAAGTGCTTCGATGATGGGAAAAAGCGTTGGCACAAGTGTATTATATCTAAGGGGGATTACTTTGAAGGGGACAACATAAATATTGAGGAATAAATGAATATTTTTTGAGAAAACCATAAAGTCATCTTATTTTTTGAACACACCTCATAGTTTACTTCCAGGAAATTATTTCTGACACACTTCAAGAATGTATTTTCTTAATCTAAAAATATGTAGTATCGGAGAAGTCGACTAGTGCCTCAACTTAATAAAATTTGTACTTGAGAAGAGTCTGTTAGACAAGAATTATAAATTCTAAGCGATATTTTATGAAAATTCAATACACTCTTTCTCAACGACAAAAAAATTGTTTTTAAAATTATTGTCATATAATGTTAATTTTTTCAAATATTAAAATATGTAATTTGCACACACGATTAATTTACATATATAATCGCACGATTTAACGCTTTGAAAAATCGCACTTTTCGAGGATTCGAAACCTACCTAAACTGCCTAAAATAGTGTTCTAACCGCGCGCTCTACCAACTTCGCTATCGAAGCATTTGGATCTTGGTGACAAAATCCCGGATAAGAATTTCAAGGCAGAGTCGTACGAAGTCGTATGGTGAGCCTCAACCATCTTCAAACTAAAAGTTGTTGAACTCAATGTTTCTTTAAAGAAAAAATTTTTCTGATGATAATTCAAAATTTTCGAGAGACTTTAATACACCATTTTTTATTTAGAAAGATTTTAGAATTGAATTTTACTTATTTCAAAAAAAATCTCGATACTTTTTTTTTCTTTATATATTTAAAAATTTTATAAAATATCTATAAGTAATAAACAATAAAAAAAACTGCCAGTGCAAAAAGGCTTTAATAATCTTAATGACCGAAAACGATTTTCTGCTGTACAAAAATCTCCATAAAATGCGCACTTTTCAACTGATTCAACACTTTATATAATACTCTCTTAATCAGTTGCTAATGCAAAATAACACTTCTTAAACAATAATTTAAAATATGTGAAAAAAAAATTTTCACTTATTTAACAAGGAACTCAATACTTTTTGTTTTTAAATAATTAAAACGTGTAACAACGAGCCAATGGTAATAAATAATAGAGAAAAGTTGCAAGTACAAAAATGCTTTAATAACATCAATGAAAAAAAATGTTCTGTTATCAAAAAAATTTTCATAAAACCACAGTTTTCAATTTAACAAATTCTTTTACCATACGCTTTTTACTTAATTTTAAATATGGATAGCTCAATACTTTTTTCTTTAAAAATTTAATCCGCTTAAAAACATCTAAAACTATGGTAAAAAATAAAGAACTTTTGAATTGAAAACTGCTTTAAAGTGCTCGATACCTTATTTTTCTTTCAAATATAAAATACTTCATCTAACGGATTTGAAAATATTGAAAGCCTATAATATTGTACTAATGTAAATTAGGGGTGCTCCAGCAGTGAAAGTTGAATTTCTTGATTTTTTCTTGTAGTCAAAGAAACTCAGTGGAATTTTTTTAAATTAAAAAAAAATTAGCAGCGTCGGGGAGTTATTAAAACTTTAAGAATTTGAAAGTGTATGAAATTTAATCTATAGTTGTAAAAATCGTAGATATTTTTTTGCACTATTTCAAATAGCAAGTGAGAATATAAAATTGAAAAATATTTTCAAGAAATCCTACCGAATAAAGAAATTGGTTTTTAATTTAGGAAAAATTAATTTTTTGTATTCAGCTCGATTAATATTTATTTTTAAAGTTAAAAAATCTGTTTCTTAAAATTTAATTAGTTTAAATGAGAATTTTTGTGATATTTAAACTGCTATTATCGAACACGAAAATTGTGTGTAAACAAAATATAATTATGTCTTGCTACTCTACTTTAAATTAAATAAGGTTCAGGTAACAACATTTTTAACTTTTTAAAAATCAATTTTAATCTAGCCGAACCCAAAAAAGTAACTTTTTTTTTGTTGATTGAAAACATAATTTCTGTTTTTAGCAGGAATATTTATCATTATTTTTTAATTCGGATAGTTTTTTGTTACCTTGTACGCTACACAAAAATAGTTTCAGGGTGGCCATTTTATTCGAGGAAAAAAATTCCCAGTAATTTTCCGATTCCTAAAAATGTTTCACGGTTTAAAAATTCGAAATCGTATAATTCTAAGTAGAGTAATAAATTCAAATTATCAGCTAAAACAATTATATACGTAGTGCACCAATGCTTTGAATTTTGTAAATATGATTATATCTCAAAATAATTGTATCTCATAATAAAATAATGAAAAAGATTAATATCAAGTATACAGTTCTTGTATTGAGAACACTGTTGTGATTCTATCTTGATAACATATGTATTTTCGAAGCAAATCTGACATTCGTTTCACACAGAAAAAACTAAGAATAAAATTTGTTGCAGCAAATTTTTTATAGCGATAAAGTTTTGTTTAGTCAACTTCGCGTCTTTTATAAAACATGTATCTGTCATGGAAAAACAATAGAAAGTTTAACAGATATTCGTATAAAGTTCATCCTGTGAATCTATAATTTTTGTTGCAGATAATCTTTCGTCGGAAATCGATGTAAAGTTTATCTTGTGTTTTTTTCTGTAAAATTAATAATTTTTTCAAGGAAAATACTCAAGCATCATGCTAAGAGAAATCATCTTTTCGCTGAATACATTAATTTTATTGTCTCAAGAACATGAAAATTGTTTCAATTAAAATAATAGTCAAAATAAGTATATGAATTCACTTGGATCAAGAAATATCTTGTTAGAGTTTTGGTTACTTATCATGAGAATATAATATTCTTGATTCAATATCTTATGAAACTTCATTCAAATAAGTATAATGGAACAAATTAGTTCAATAGTTTTTTGATTGGAGTAAATATATTCTGGATTCAAATAGTTGTCCTGATTCTATTATTTTCTTGATTCAAGATAATCGGTCCCTTGCAAAAAGAAAATATTTGCTTCTTTCAAGTAAAATCAGCCAAGTAATTCAGCCTACTTGATTGAATGCAAATTTTTTTTCAGTATAATCCAGAATAATTCTATGTATATAATTATTCCAGAGTTACCCTACACTGGAAAGCATTTTCAACAACTGCTTTCTCCTCAAATTTTAAAAATCAGCGTTTTACATTGTAAAAGCTATAGTTCACATCCGCAATTCTATGAAAACCGACATTGATAAATTTGCATGATTGTACAATGTGCAATCATATCAAAATTAGGTGGGCAAAGCAATCGTATATAAACCCCCTTTTCATCTGGAACATCAGCACAATATGTTCTGCAGTTGCGGTTAAAACATATACCTTAATAATTATTAAAGTCTTATTTTCTGAAGTGAGTATTTTCGGCATATAAAATTGTAACTACTGCATTGTCAAACAATTTAAAATTAAGTCATGTCAATGGAAGTGGAGAAAATTATACTTTATGTAATAATAATATCCTGTGGAGTGTGTCTTGGAGATCTTCTCGAGGAACAGCAGACACAATTCGAGGCAGAAGATGATCGTTCTGTGAAAGGTAACAGTTCCTCAATGGATGGAAATAAGGAATGCCTTGTAAACCTACAGTTGAATTTTTCAAATATGGGCCTGCGGAAAATTTTTGACGGATTCATATCTAGTACTGGTTTGACGCATCTCGATCTAGCAGACAACGAAATAGCAGAAGGATCCTTTGAGACATTCGAAAAACTTCCAAATTTGAAATACCTAAATTTGGCAGGAAACAAGCTAAATCTAGCTACTTTCTTGGAATCTGGTGTTCACGAAAATCTTGATACTCTTATTTTGGATCGAATGCAATCTCTTCAAACGCCAAATTATCATTATTATAACTACAAAGCTGATCCTACACACTTTAACACGTTCAAAATTGGGACCAAACTCCCGAGACTCAGTCATCTACATCTACAAGATCTGCAGTTAGGAAGTATTTCTTCACCGAATTGGGCACAAATTTTGCCAAGTCTGACTCACTTGTATTTTTCAGGTAACAATTTAAAACATTCAGTGAATCAATTCCTGTTAGAAATTCCATCGTCTGTAAGGCATTTGTATATTGAAAGAAGTGAAATAGAGTCGATAGATTTGAAATATCATGAACAACTTATATTCGGAAGCAAAGTAGATTCTTTAATTACTCTTTCTCTGGATGAAAATAAAATTAACTGTTTGGGATCGATAACGCGATCGTCGATGTACTATCACACATATCACCACTTGCAAGAAAATTGTCATATGACAGACATAAGTCAATTTAAAGATTTAGAATTTCTGTCGATTTCGAATAACGAAATATTCCGCCTCTTTGACAATGCGTTTGAGAAAATTACCAAATTAGTCTCTTTAAATCTATCAAAAAATAAAATTACAGATATAAGTGACACAATATATAAAAATATGTATAATTTAGAATTGTTAGATCTAAGTGACAATCAACTTGAAAAAGTATCAGGTGTATGCGAATTAAATAATTTGAGAAACTTGAATCTTGACCGCAATCTTATAAATGTTGTTAATTCAGAATATATTTGTTCCTCTGATAGTTTGAAAAGTTTATCTTTGAGTGGAAATGGTATAGAAACTATTCCAGCTGATACTTTCAACAAATTGACAAATTTACTTGAATTAAATTTATCTGACAATAAACTTGCTGTATTTGATTGTCAATCAACTACTCTTAAAAATTTATTGTTAAGCGGAAATAAATTTCAAACCATGGAAAATATATTGTTGGCAAATCAAACATTCTTGCACTTATTAGATATTAGAAATAACTCAGTAAATGAGTTGAAACCATTTTTAATGCAATTCTTCATTGAAGAAAGAATTGTTAATGTACAACGGTTAAAATTTTAAGTGCTTAAGTGACCGGCAATCAAATATATATTTTTAATCACAAAATTGGTTATAAATACAGAAGACAATACCATTTGGGAAAAAATTCGAAAATTATTTGCATGAAAGTTTAAGAAAATTTTCCGAAAGGATAAGAAATAATACCTATTGTCATATGGTTTTGTTACATAATTCTTTAACATTTCCGAATAATTCTTGACTTTTTCTGAAATAGTAATATCAATTTCTGACATCTTTTTCGAAAAATTACGTAAGTTCCTTACCAAATTTGGGAGTATTCCATGCTGAAGAGTAGGGAAAATTCTCGATTTTTTTTTGACAGTCCAATCAACGTCTGCGGTGTTTTAAACAAATGTGTCAATTAATCAAAATATTGTTTGTAATGTCTATATTAAGCTTACTTTTATAGTTATATAGATACACAAATAGGTTTGTTGTATAAACAAGCGTGTACTTGTTTTATAATTTTAGCGCTTGTCAAAGACGAGGTAAAATCATATATGTATAACTTGCGGTTTTATGCATGTTAATCTTCCTTAAAATTTAATTGTGTTTTTTATGATATATGTAATTGTCTTACCCTATTCTACAATTAATTTACAAATAAAAAGTTTAGCATAACTCATGTTTTCACTTCTAATTTATTGAATAAATGATATATTTATGATGAAAAGGAAGCTACATATAACTATACTAGATTTCAACTATCATCCAAAAACTATTTATTTTTTATTTTACCTGCATTTAAAAAATATTTATACACTATGCGAAAGAAATAAATTTGATTGAAAGTAATAATATTCAATATTTTTTAACTAATGGTTTATAAATAAAATTTAGAATGAGAAAAGGATTGATTATTAATTTCAGATGAAAGAAGGTAAGTAGCGATACAATATTTATCGGAAAACAGAATTTAAATATCATTAGTTATGGTAAATCATTTAATTATGTTAGCGACGTTATGGAAAATTAAATTTTTGGAACTGTGAAGTAAATTGCAAAAAATTGGGGTTTCTTTTTGAACTGACTTTTGGTTTCAATGGAGCTGCAATAAAAAGGAACTTCGATTTTAGACTATGATGCACATGAAACTTCATTGCCCATTAATGATAACAAGACTTCGTATTTATAAGTAAATATAAAAAAAAGAATTAACCGTTTTTCCATCAAAATATTTATTTTTATTTTTCCTATGCTGAGAAATATTTAAATGAAATAATTTTAATGAAATCAAAAAAAGTTTAGTTTAACTTGAAGATCTCCCATGTGCGAATTTTCCATTGGGCTATAATCGGGCCAACTTTTTCGGAGTTGGCCTAACTTTGCCAACCAGGCATTGGCCAACATACCGAAATGATAACTATGGCCCAACTCTGTTTGGCGACTATTGGCTACCATGGTTGGCCCAACCATGACTACTAGAAGATGGCCCAACGGCGAAATTATAACTTTGGCTCGACCATGTTAGCCGACTATTGGTATAGATCTAATCTTATAGTAGAGGATACGATGGGTGATTTAATAAATATAATACAATCACTACACTTTTTAAAATCGCACGCTATGAAGATTTTTATTCGCCTTGGGTTTCGAACCCTATAAGTTTCGCATTCCTCATTCCTAACGCCTAAAGCCTCTCGGCTAACCTAGCTGGAAGTATTACAAAAAAATATGAAATATAACCGACAGCTGTGCATGGCCGTCTGCAAATTTCTGTGAACTATTCTATAAAAAATATTGCTACGCTCATAATAATATATGTATAACCGGCATTGATAAATTTGCATGAATGTACAATCATATCAAAATTAGGCGGGGAAAGCAATTATATATAAGCCCTCCTTTCATCTGGAACATCAGCACAATATACTCTGCAGTTTCGGTTAAAACATATCTTTATTATCAGTCATATATTTTCTAAAGTCAGTAATTTTGGCATTTAAAACTTTGACTGCTGAATGTTCATACAATTTAAAATTAAATAATGTCAACGGAAGTTGAAAAAATAGTTTTTTATTCAAAGTATCTATTTATAATAATAATATGCTGTGTACCGTGTCTTGGAGATGAAAAAAAAAACACAATTCGAGACAGAACATGTTCATTCTCTGAAAGAGAAAAATACTTCAATCGATGAAAATAAGGAATGCGTATGTATTGAAAACCTACATTTGAATTTTTTAAATCATGGGCCTATGCAAAATTTTCGCACAATTTATATCTAGTACTGGTCTGACACATCTCGATCTAGAAGACAATGAAATAGAAGAAGGATCCTTTGAGATTTTCGAAAACTTCCAAACTTGAAATACTTAAATTTGGCAAGAAACAGATTCGTGGAATCTAGTGTTCACGAAAATCTTGATACTCTTATTTTAGATCGAATGAATATAAAATTTTTTTCTAGAAATTGGAACCAAACTCCCGAAACTCAGTCATCTACATCTCCAAGATCTTCAGTTAGGAAGGAAGGAATTGGACACAAATTTTGCCAAGTCTGACTCACTTGTATTTTTCAGGTGACAATTTACAAAATACACTGAATCTATTTCTGTTAGAAACTTCATCGACTATAAGGCATTTGTATATTGAAAGAAGTGAAATAGAATCGATAAATTTGAAATGCCATAAAATGTTATATTAGGAAAACAGAATAAACTAATGATAAAATTTGTAGCTGAAAATTGTTTAGAGGGATAAAGTTTTATTCAGACAACTTCGCGTTTTCAAAACACATGTGTTGTCATGGAAAAACAAAAGTATGTTTAACCGATATTCAGTTAAAGTTTATCCCGTAAAGTTAATTTTTGTTGCAACGAATCTTTCATCGGAAATCGATATGATGTTTAATTACTCTTTCTCTGGAGGAAAATGAAATTCATTGTTTGGGATCGATAACGCCATCGTCGATAGACGATGGCACGTGTTTTATTATTGATGCAGGTTTTATGACACACATTACCCCTTTCAAGAAGGATGTCATATAAAAGACTTAGGTCAATTTAAAAGTTTAGAATTTCTGACGATTTCCAAAAACGAAATATTTCACCTCTTTAGCAACGCGTTTGAGCAAAATACCAAATTAGTTCCTTTAAATCTACCAAGAAATAAAATTTTAGATATATACGACGCAGAATATATACAAATTTGCATTTTACTTTCCATAAATTGAAAAATTTAACTGAATTAAATTTATCTGACAATAAACTAGCTCCTTTTGATTGTTAATCAATGAATCTTAAGAATTTATTGTTAAGCGGAAATCAATTTTGATCCATTCAATTGTTCTTTGAGAAAACAACGAGTAATAAAGTAAAACTGTTAAAGTTTTAAGTGCTAGAGTTACCGTAAATCAAAACAATACCTTGTACCACAAAATTTGGTAAAAACGCTGAAAACAGTTGATAATTAAAATTTGTTTAATGTTACGTTTCATTTTTTAGAAAAATGGAAACATATATAAATTATAATATAAGAAAACCATTTTTCTATGAAAAATTCTAATTAAAGTATGATTATTATCAAAAGGTAGTAATATTATCTAGCTTCTATAAAACTACTAAAAGTCCAAGTGTTCGTGCAACTCGTGAAAATATTAAAATATTTTTCCAATGGAAGTATAAGAAAAATTATCCAATTTATTATGGTTTTGTTACAACATTTCATAACGTTTCCGAATAATTCTTGATTTTTTCTGAAATAGTACCACCTCGTTTCGATATTTTTCAGATAATTACCTATTTTCCTTAACAAAATTTGGGAATATTCGATTTCGAAGAGTAGAGAAAATCCCCGAAATTGTTTGCAGCGTTTCAGTCTAATTGCAGATAAAAACGGTCTTTTATTGTGTTTACGGTAGCGTTTTTCAAACGAACATGCTATGCATTACTTAATCAAAATAATGACTGTAATGTCTATCTCAAGTTTATTTTCATAGTTATATAGTATACACTAATGCAAAACATTACTTCCGTTCCTTAAATTTATGTATGTTTAAGTATATATAAACAAGCATATTATTTGTCATATAATAATAATGCATAATGATGTTTAATTTTGATGAAATAAAACATATAATATGAAAATATGTTATATTTTATCTTATTTGATCAAAAAAGTGGTAAAATAGTAATTATGTACTTGTGCTATATACTGTTATATCATTCAAAAACTATTTCTATTTTATTTCACTTGCATTTAATAAATATTGATACGCTATACGAAAGATACATTTTATTAAAAGTAATAATATTCAATATTTTTTAAATACTATTTTATAATTAGGATACAGAACATGCAGAAGGATTGATTATTAATTTCAAATAAAAAAAGGTAAGTAAAGATTCAATATTTATCAGCAAAAATAATTGAAGTGGAATTTATTCTTTTAAAACGTTTTAGTAGGTTAGGGGTCATACTTAAATTACGTAACAGACTATATCCCCTCTTCAAACCCGCCCGCACTTCCTGTAATGAACCGTAAAAAAATCTTTCAAACCCACCCCCACCAGGGTGATTTCATTTTCAAAATTCCCTGATTTTTCCTTGATCAAATTTTCATGTTCGCTGACCATATTAACATTCAAATACCAACATTTAATCTTGTAATATTTTAACATAGGATCTATTATAAACGGAATAAAACAATAAATCACATACAATTAAAAATGTTAGTCATTTATTTTAAACAAAAAGAAAATACTTTTCTACTATAGAAGATGAATTTTCAACAAACAAAGATTTTTCAGTCATGAAAGAAAAAATTTCACCTGAATTGTTGATCCTCCGAGCCACAAAACGAATTTTCTGAACAAAAATTAAATTTTCAAAAAAAAATTTGAATTTTTAATCAAAAAATATTTTTGTTTGACTTTCCAACAACAAAAAATTAGTTTTAAAGAAGAAATAGAAGGATATTTTCTACACAATTATGGATTTACAACGAAAACGGACGATTTTTTAACAAAATTGTTGAATATTCAACTGAACATTTTCATTTTTATCCAAAATGCTTGAAAAATGCCTTTGTACGCGGCGCCAAGTTATTAGAGACGTGGAATTAATACATAGTCAATTATGTTCGAAGTTATTATTGATAGTTTGCAATTTTGATTAAAAAATTATAAAATTCATAAGAAATACCCGTGTACAAATTTGCCCGGTTGGCCCTAATACAACAAGGTTTCTGGTCGGATCCCAGCCGGGCTACCCCTGGCTGGGTTTCATGGACAGGAACCGGGCGGGAGCCGGTCGGGCTACATTTTTCTCGAATCACGTAGTCTGGGGCCGGCCGGTTACTGGCCGGGCCAACCCTGGTTATATCCCATGGACGGGAGCCGGCTGGGCACTGGTCAGGTTAATGTTTTTGTAGAAATTACACATTTTTTAAGAGCCGTGATATTATCAAAGACGTAATCATGGATGCTACATGAATTATTATTTGAAAATTATAATTTGAAGATTTATTAGATCAGTGAAACAAAAATGAGCTTTTTTAAATCCTTTAAAAAAACATTAAATTTTTTCGAATAATTTAACATTTTAAATTAAACTGTTATCGATTCTGCTACGTGCAACAACAGAAATGATACAATTTTTATAAACTTCTCTATATTCAGTCAATGTTTAGCCTGTACAATTTTAAATTTACCGCCATATATAGCGCCTGCTGTGTCTGTCGTCTGCATAGATATTCAGTAATTTTCAGTTTCGCACCTGGAACGAGAATACTCCGTGCACTCACGTCGCGTCGTCTCTTCGAAGTTCGCAAATAAAATCGAGACTCGTAGTTAAAATCAACCTTATTTCAGTAATTAGTTTGAATCCCCCACTTAGT
>NC_046660.1:12159308-12173357 GCF_010883055.1 Belonocnema kinseyi
ATTTCTCGTCTGAAGCAACATTTCTTAACCGCTTTTTGGCCGGATTACACGGCCGGTATTGAAGCCGGGATCCGACCAGTTTACCGTGACGTTTTTAGCCGGTCCCGGCCGGATTCCCCGACCAGCGCCCGGCTTAAAGCGGGGCTATCTGGCTGGGACCCGGCCGGATCCCTGATTGGATTCCTACACGGGTATTTAAATTTATATGATATATTAGCAGAGAAAATTTAACTGTACACGTGTCTCCTTAAATGTTTTCGATGGTTACGGTAAACGAATTTTCCGTAACTCTCATCAACTTTTGATCATTTTTTAGGTCTGATATTTTCTAAATATCTAGACTTGTTTTGCAATTTGAAAAAATGTAACTGAAAATGTGGCGTATTTTTATTAGTATCGGATAGCGTGCCCGATAGGAACTTTCATCTTGAGAATAAAAATCAATGAAAAGGTAACAAAATCCCGTGTAGCACCTATATAATAAATGAGTTTTCGTCAGGTATCTTGATTAATTGCTTTTGTTTTCCAAGCGCAAAAAGTAATTATGTATGGTTATTGGATACGGTAACATCGGGTACCATAACATGCTTTTCTCTTTCAGGGACAAAACAGAGCTAATGGAAGCCCTTTTCCAAATAATTTTCTTAAAAATGTACATAAATCGAGATTACAATTAGGATTATAATATGGAATAGAAATCGCGAAACTACAAAAAATATTTCAAATTTGAAAAAAAACATTAAATTTTAGAAAAACTTTGCATTTTTTTAAACAAAACTATTCTTTCCTGCCATGCTACGTCTAATCTGTGAATATTCTACAGTATTGTAAATAAATCAGTATTCTACAGTATTGCAAATAAATCAGAAGAGAAAGAGAAATAATGGTAGAAAATATGTAAGAGATTAATAAGGTTTTAATAGGAGGAGATTTCAGGACGAGAACAGGAGATCTCAAAAGGAGGGAATGTAGAAGAGATGAAGAACATCCAAAGACATACTGAATTAGATTGAAGAGCTTGGACGTGCGATGTTTTTTTTATCCCAGGAGGAGAAAAAGAGACGGTAATGGAGCATATGATTATATGAATTCCCGATTACTTTCCCATAATAGCGACACCAGAAGAAGAAAAGAGTAATAAAAATAGGACGAAAAAGGAAGAACAAGCATACAGAGCAGGAAGAGGAGATTGGTCAATGGAAGGTAAAGAGCAGTTTCAGGAAAATGTCAGGAATATTTTTAACGAAGGAGGGAAATGTAAACGAGGAGTTGGAAATAATGATAAAAGTAATTTAAAAAAGTATTAGAGTGCTCAAGCAAGAAAGAAGTTAGTGAAGGAGGAGGCAGAAGTGGATGGGATGAGGAATATAAAAAGTAGAAGAATAAGGAAGCGAGAAAGAAATTAATAAAATAGAGAAAAAGGAAAAGGAGTGAAGATTATAGGTGAAAGGTAGTTTTATAGAGAGGTAAAAAGAAGAAAGATAATATACGCGGATATTAAGATGATTGTATAAGAAATTTTGGAAAGTAGGAAAAGAAGCATAAGAAATATGTTCTATTAGGCACTAATGGTATCTAATTCTACGAAAATTGATACTTAAAATCTTACTTTCTACCTTTATCTCTAAATGACACTGTGCTCGTATTTTGTAATAATATCTCTTTTAAACATTATCTCCGGAAACAACGCAATTTTCTATCTATCTCGGATACAATTTTCAAAGAATATCGGGGAATCACATTGAAAGTATAGGCGGATAATAATGTTGAATAATTTTTGCGGTTATACTGTTGTAACATTTTTTGAAATTTTTTGAATACGGACTAAATAGTTTAACAATAGAAAATCTTTTTCGTGAATTATACGAATTTAAGGGAATTGAGAAGAGATGAAATATCTATGAGTCCAAGGTGTGTTTAACAGACTTAATTTTTGGAAGGAAATAATTTATTTTGTTAAAAATTCATCATTAAGATGACAAGCAGTTTTCTAAACAAAAAGGGTAGAAAAGTAAACTTCTTCTTGAAAATTAAACTGTTTGGTTGCGAAATTATGTATTTAAAAAAAAGTTCTTTGGCAGCGAAAATAATTATCCTTATGCGGCTTACTTCACCTAATCTTGTTTCTATTCGTGTAAAAAATATATTCACGTAGTTCAAAACAAAGATGGCAAGGGGACTATGATTTTTTTCAAAACAACTTTTTCTCTTAGTGATTTTATGTAATTCAGAATAATTCTATTCAATCCTGAGTAATTTCAGGTTATCAAGAGTAAGTCTATGTATAGAAGTAACCCAGGGTAATCCAGAGTTACCCTCCGCATTTTTCAGAGCTGTTTCCTCCTCGACTTTTGAGAATTAGTTTTACATTGCAAAAGCAAGCTCACATCCGCAATTCTATGAAAACCGACATTGATAAATTTGCATGATTGTACAATGTGCAATCGTATCAGAATTAGGTGGGCAAAGCGACTGAATAAAAACCCCCCTTCATCTGGAACATTAGCACAATATGTTCCGCAGTTGTGGTTAAAACATATACCTTAATAAATATTAAAGTCATATTTTCTAAAGTCAGTCTTTTTGGCATTTAAAACTGTGACTACTAGGTTTTCATAAAATTTAAAATTTAGCCGTGTCAATGGAAGTGAATAAAATGATATTTTATTCAAAGTATCTCCTTATAATAATGATATGCCGTGGACTGTGTCTTGGAGAGGAACAGCAGTATAATTCGAGGCAGAAGATGATCGTTCTGTGAAAGAGAATAGTTCCTCAATGGATCAAAATAAGGAATGCATTTGTATTGAAAACCTACATTTGAATTTGTCAAACATGGGTATACGGAAAATTTTCGACGGATTCATATCTAGTGCCGCGGTGACGCATCTCGATCTAGAAGACAACGAAATAGAAGAAAGTTCCTTTCAGGCATTCGAAAAACTTCCAAACTTAAGATACCTAAATTTGGCAGGGAACAAGCTAAATCTACCAACTTTCTTGGAATCTGGTATTCACGAGTATCTTGACACTCTTATTTTGGATCGAATGCAATTTCTTCAAACGCCAAATTATTATTATGAAGCCAATCCTGATATATACTTTAATTCTTTCTCTATTGGAACCAAATTTCCAAAACTCAGTCATCTACATCTCCAAGATCTTCAGTTAGGAAGTATTTCTTCATCGAATTGGACACAAATTTTGCCAAGTCTGACTCACTTATATTTTTCAGGTAACAATTTAAAGCATATAGTGGATCAATTCCTGTTAGAAATTCCACCGTCTGTAAGGCATTTGTATCTTGAGAGAAGTGAAATAGAGACGATTATAGATTTCAAAGATGATGAAGGTTTTATATTAGCGAGCAAAACGGATTCTTTAATTACTCTTTCTTTGGACGGAAATAAAATTAATTGTTTGGGATTGATATGGCCATCCTGGATGTACGATGACACATATCACCCGTTGCATGAAGATTGTCATATAACAGAATTAGGTCAATTTAAAAGTTTAGAATTTCTGTCCATTTCCGACAACGAAATATTCCAAATATCGGAAAATGCGTTTAAGCAGAATACCAAATTAGTTTCTTTAAATCTATCAAGAAATAAAATTACAGATATAAGTGACACAATATATAAAAATATGTATAATTTAGAATTTTTAGATCTAAGTGACAATCAACTTGAAAAAGTATCAGGTATATGCGAATTAAATAATTTGAGAAACTTGAATCTTGACCGCAATCTTATAAATGTTGTTAATTCAGAATATATTTGTTCCTCTGATAGTTTGAAAAGTTTATCTTTGAGTGGAAATGGTATAGAAACTATTCCAGCTGATACTTTCAACAAATTGACAAATTTACTTGAATTAAATTTATCTGACAATAAACTAGCTCTTTTTGATTGTCAATCAATGAATCTTAAGAATTTATTTTTAAGCGGAAATCAATTTCGATCCATTGAAGATATATTGCTTCGAAATCAAACCTTCTTGCACTTATTAGATCTTACAAATAACCCAGTAAATGAGTCACTACCATTTTTAATGAAATTCTTTTTTGAGAAAACAATGAAAAATAAAGTAAAACGGTTAAAGTTTTAAATTCATGACTTGCCCCAAGTACAAACGATATTTTGTATCATACAATTTAGCAAAAACGCTGAAAACAGTTAACAATTTAAGATTTTTGAATTCACTTCCGTTTTTTAGATGTATGTATGTTTATGTAGTATATAAGACAAGCATATGCTTGTCTTATAATATTATAGCAATATGATGTTTAATTTTGATTACAAAAAAATATCACATAATTCCATTCCTTTTACTATATATTATGTAATAATATAAAAGTATGGAAAAATGTCGTATTGTATATTGTATCTTGTTTCATCAAAGATGAGGTAAAATAATATAGTATGTATTTCCGTTTCATGAGCTCTTCTTTATCTTGCTAAGATTTTCTTTGTGCTTTTTATGATATATGTAAATTGTCTTACCCTATTCTTCAGTTAAGTTAAAAATAGAAAGTTTGGCATTACTCATGTTTTAATTTCTGTATCATCGAATAAATGACATATTTATAATAAATAGTAAGCTACATATGACTATAATAGATTTCACCTATTATCATTCAAAAACTATTTATTTTTTATTTCGATTGCATTTAATAATTATTAATACGCTATACAAAAAATAAATTTTATGAAAAGTAATAAAATTCAATATTTTTCATATACTGTTTTATCATTAGGATAAAGAAGATGCAGAAGGATTGATTATTAATTTCAAATAAAAGAAGGTAAGTAAAGATTCAATATTTATCAGCGAACATAATTGAAGTGGAATTTATTCTTGCAAAACGTTTTAGTATATCAATTTTATATATAAAATTACATTTTTCCCGGGCTTTTTTTGGGGAAAATAGATTATCAGTTTCATGTCAATTTCATGGCAAATACGAGTTTTTTGACATAAATTATTATTATTCGGTAAACATAACTTTTTAAGTATATTGAAACTGATATTTTTTTACTTGTCTACTACAAACCATTTTTTTGGACAAACAAATAAGATGAATTTTCAACAAAAAACAGAATGATTTTTTTTGCAGTTAGAATAGTTAATTTTCAAAAAAGTACCTGCAACTAAAATGATAAAGCTTCAAAAAAAAAAAATTTTACCAAAATAGTTTTAACCAAAAAATTAATTCTAAAGAAAATATTTCAAATTTAAGACAATTAGTTGAATTTTCAACCATAAAAGATGAATTCGCAATGAAAATTAAGACGAAAGTTAAGACGATGAATTTTCTATAAAACAGTTGACGTTTCAACAAAAATAATTGAATCTTCAAACTCAAAAGACAAATTATAGACAAAATATTTGAATTCAAAACCAGAAAGGATGACTTTTTTTATCAAAATTTTAGAATTTTCAACAAAATAACAAATAAATGTTTACCCAAATAATATAATTTTAAAGTAAGCTAGATGAATTCTGAACCAAAAATATAATAGTTTAGACTTGAACCAAAAATAATTGCCGTCTTTGAAGATTCTTTAACATTTTTTAAATGCCAATAAGGCCACATCGGCCATTTCAAAGTAACGGATGGGACATTTGCACGCAAAAAAAACTTGAAAAATCCTTATTTAAAACTATATCTTGTTTAAGCTAGGCTATCGGTACAAAGTTGCATGAACTTGTAATTTTCTAGATTCTAAAATTCTATTAAATTGGATCATTTTCATGTTATAAACCGAAAAAGAGGGTAACGGATGGGACTCGTACGGGACTCACTTCCACACTTACTTCTCCTTTCAATCAGAACTCTGCAAATTGAGAATAGTTATAACACCAATTTTTTTTGTAATGGATTTCTCTGTTGAAGTTTTCTTTTTATATATGTCAAGTTCGAAAATATATGAACTAGAATTTTGGATAACATTTTTTTTATGGTAACGGATGGGAGATGTACGATCAGGAAGCTAGTTTGGAGGCTTTACAGATAATATATGTTCAATATGAACTAAGAATTGAAAGGAATAGGAGTTAAATAAATTATCAAAGTTTTAAATCAATGAAAAAATAAATTTTATTGCTAAAAACTCAGCCTTAAAACGTTTATTCTACGTAAATTCTTATCAACATCTATATCTATAAAATTGATACTAATATCACACTACTTTTTTATTTAATCTTCAAAATCACTTTCGGAGTACACATCGCTGTATTTTAAACGTATATGTGTTTTAAGGTGCTTAAAATATACTTCGAGTCCGCAAGGGAAAATTGTGAGTTCATGCAGCGTAGACTTAGAAGTATGCCCAACAACAAAACGATAATTGTCTAATTTTTTGAAATGATGGAATGCGCTTAAGCCTAAGACAGTCTTGGATTCTTTGAGTGTTACTGGCACTTTGAAATCATTACTAGACTATTACGTGCGCGCGCACGCGCGCGCTTACTTTTATCCTCATTTTTATCATTTACTCAATTTCTTAATAACAATTTATTTGTTAAAATTTTCTGAACACTTATATTCTTGTTCACATATTACGTAACGTTATTGTAAACCCTTTTACCTTCCTACACCCTAACTGCAGTTACGCAACATTTTTTTGTATTAGTTTAAAAAACTTAATAGACGTTTTGTAAATAAAAATAGATATTTAGGATGAAGTGCGGTATAGAAATACATTAAACAATATTTTGACGTAACACAACAATGCTTTTTTGATATTTTTTTACTGTCACACATTTTCAAATTATTTACAAGGAAAGAAGTATCAGCAATTTTTTTTAGAATTATAAAAATTTTATAACTTTTTTTTATTTTACAAGGTTTTACAAATGATTAAAAAAAATTTAGCCTTTTCAAAAGATATTTAGGGTTTTTATAATTTCAGAAAAAATTATAAATTTTCGGAAATGCTTCCGAGGTTTAAAATATTTTAAATCTATGCAAAGCCTCTTGAATTCCTACAAATATTTTTTAATGAATCCATTTTTTTTAAATCTTGAAAAATCATTTAAAATGTAAAAAATTAAGCTCAAAATCTTCAAAAATTTCTTAAAAATTTTGAAAAAATTATAAAAGATTTTTGAATATTTCAGATTCGTCAACAAAGAATCTAGATTAAAAAAAAAATTTTACGGGATTTTACAAAATAATAGGAAAAGCTCGAGCCCTTTTAAAATGAATATATATACAATGCCTCTTAAAGTTTTAAAAATATCTTTATCTGACTGTAATTTTTCTTGAAATTTTGTAAAGTTATTTCAAATGTAAAACGCTGCCTCAAAACATCCCCAATTTTCCTAGAAACTTGAATAACATTTACTTCTTCACTTAAGACCTTTCAAAATGATTTTAATTAAGGACGTATGATACTTTACCATATAGGTTTTCAGTTTTTCACACATTTTTTTCATAATTTTTAATTTGGAAAAAAAACATTAGTGTCCAGACGTTTGCGTTTTTAAAGTCTGGCTTTCTTTTTGTTTAAAAACTTTCACATAAATCTGCATTTTTAAAATTTTCTGCAGTTTAAAAGTCTTCTTTATTCTCCTTTAATCTTCGCTACAATTATAGAATGTTATGGTTTATTTTATTTTTTATTTATTAATGTTACCAAATTGAAACATTTTGCTTTGAAATCTTCTACTCTTTTTCGAAATTTAAGAAAATATTTGATGTTTCAAAATCTTTTTGAATTTTCTCCTAAAGCTCATTTTTCAAATTAAAAAATCGAAAGAAATTGTTTTGGAACCTAAAGAATTTATGTCATTATCCTGAATTTTTTAAAAAGTCCTAAAATATCTTATGAATTTGCATTGTTTTTTAATCGCTTCAAAACTTCTACATATCTCTTAAATTTACTAAAATTTGTTCTAAAATTATATGTTATGGCACGATGTTGCTTTAAAAACTTTTAAACCCTTTTTTTAAATTTTATGAAATAATTTGAAACGTTTTGTAATCTTTTGTAATGATCTCTTAAAAGTCATTATTAAAAAGTTGTTTGAAATTGTCCCATGAATCTAAACTATATATTTTTCCTTCTCTTATAGCCCTAACAAATTACGTTTACATAAATTTAAATTATATCCTGGAAAATGGAAATAATTGTCTAAAAATCTTCCATATTTTTTTAAAAACAATTTTGAAATCTTTAAAATTTGAAATTATGATTTCAAAATGAAATATTACCTGCTTAAAATTTTCCCATAACTGTTTCAAAAAATTTAATCGCAAAATCTTTAGAAATTATTAAGACGCTTCTATTGTTATAATTCTTAAAATAAGTTTTTTCAATGATCTATTTGATTTATCTCTTTGAAATTAAAAAAAAAAAACAGATTACCCAGATGTAAAAAAAGAAAACATTTGTTTCTTCTTCAAAACTCTGGAATTTTAATATGGTAGCAAAATGTTAAGAAAAAATTATTGCACCACACAAAATACTTAATTAAAAAAAAGAGTTATAATTGAATCTTCATCTAGTTGGATGTTGTGGAAAAATTAGTCATCCAACAATTAATTGATTTTTTGTTAAATGATAAACATAATTATTACTCTACATTTTGTTTTAATATCACATTCATTTTTGCAATTTTCTTTATTGGTAACTTTTGATATTAATTTCAGAAAAAAATAAAACGTATTTCCATATGATTTGAAAAATCGAATGCAAATACACATTTCAGTACATGATAATCATTTGAAAAATTATATAATTGAAATAATATAATTGCAAATATAAATTAACTTTTAATATTCAAATTATATTCAATATTCCATTATAGAACCTTAAAGTCAATAATTAAATTATGTTACTTCAATTTTAGGAATTAAGTTTTAATCTTTATTTACTTTAATAATTATTAAAGTTTTCTGATTATAATCAGAAAACGTTAATTAGCTAATAATCAATTGACCATTTTACAAAAGAAAAACCATTAAAATATGATTCTGTTATAAAACATTCAAATAACCTTAACTTTATATACTTTTTTTAACTAGAACTTTTATTTATAAAAATGGTATTTAATCTTAAACTTTTAAACTAATTCCAGAAAATGTCACTTTTAGTAGAATCAGTTGATAATGAATTAATCAGTTCACAAAATAAAAAACATGACAATTATTTTCATCGAAACATTCAAATAATGTTTACATTATATTCTCATTCAAAATTTGAAACTGGATTTCTCTACATTTAATTTATTAATAAGCTTTCTAATTAAGTTAAAAAAATTAAAATATGTGTGCATATAATTTAGAAAATTGAATTTAAATACTCATTTCACAATATCGGAAGCACCATAAAAATGATATAATTGTAACAGAGGTATTTAAAAGAAATAAAGAAACTTTTATTACGGAAGAAATAGATAATATTTAATTACATAATTTGAGAGGAAATAACATATTTATATTACTAAATATTAAACAATTTAAATCCAATATTTATGCACTTTGATATTTTATTTCTTATTATTAAATTTTAATTTATATTCTATTACTATTAAACTTAATGATTTCACAAAATATCTATTAATTTAATAATCTTTTATATTATTTAAAAAAATTAGATTTTAAGATAAAATTTAAAAAATTATTCCTGTAGCATTGAATAAACCAATTTAAAATTTACTGAAATTATATATTAAATTTTAAACTTGTAAATAATTTAAAAATATGAAATATGAATATAATATTATTGTAAAAATTATAAGCATGTATAACATAATTATTAAACTTTATAATTTGCAAATATATAAATCATGAAAATATTATTATTATTATAACGAAAATGTAAAAAAAATTGTTGTTAATGACTCAATTATGTAAAATTTACAATTAATATAGCTCCAATATTAAATAGTTAATAAATTTTAATTTTATAACGTTAAAATAAAAGTACGGTATTATTTAATTTTAATATATAAATAACAAGTTTTTTAACATTAAATCATTAACATAATTAAAACATTAATATAATAAATTTATTGAATTGTAATTTAGCTTATAATAACTGTATGTTTTAATCAAAATTTTAATTATAATTCATATAATGATATTATTAAACTTAATGATTTCGCCATATATCTATTAATTTAATAATCGTTTATATTATTTTTACCATTAAATCATTAATATAATTAGAACATGAAAATAATAAATTTATTTAATTCTAATTTAGTTTATGATAACTTTATATTCAAATAACATTTTTCATTATAATTTATATCATAAAATTATTAAACTTAATGATTTCACAATATATCTGTTAATTTAATATTCTTTTATATTATTCAAAAAAGTTAGATTTTAACATAAATTTTAAATTACTATTCCTGTAACATTGAATAAATTACATTGTAGTGAAAAGTATCTTCAGTAATTTAATTGTAACGATTGAAGAGTTATGAGAAACAGATTTAAATATTATACATGATAATAATTCATTAAAAATAACTGCTGTTATTGAAAGTGAAAAGAAAAAGACACAAACCGCAAATAATTATCGGCGATCGATAAAAGAAGAAATCTAGTTTTTCATTTTGATTATTTTTATACGCTGAAAAAAGATGTCACCATACAATAAATCACGTCATTAACTTGACCATATAAGATTTCGCCTCCATGCGCTACTAATGGAGGTTACGAGTTTTTATATATAGGATTCCACCTCGCATCAAGGAATTTTTGATTCTCTAAGGTATTTTCAGTCGGTACATAAAAGACGGTCGTTTTTACAACATCTTTTCGCAACAAGATTATAATCTTTGGCGGATTTGGCCATCTGCTCTTTTTTAGGAACTGATGCCATTACCTGTAAAAAAATTAATTTTCACCAAAATAGTTTTAACCAAAAAATTAATTCTAAAGACAATATTTCAAATTTAAGACAGTTAGTTTAATTTTCAACCATGAAAGATGAATTCGCAACGGAAATTGTATTATTTGATATTTTAACAAAGAATCATTTTAATTTTAAATAAAAAACAGTTGAATTCAAACAAAAAACTGTATTTTCATCAAAATATTTGAATCTTCAAATAAACAGGTGCATTTTTAACAAAAAAGGTTACATTTCTACTAAAAGAGATTAATTTCTTTATTTTATTTTTAAGTTAAGACTATGGATTTTCTATAAATTAGTTGACGTTGCAACAAAAATAATTGAAGTTTTTGAAGAAACTTTTAAAAAATGTGAAATGCCATTAAGGGCACGTGATACTTCGTCATGTGGTCAATCGGATACAGTTTCCCCGGCTTTTTTCCCACAAAAATGTAAATTTTTAAATACTGAATTCGGAGATGCTATAAAATATCATAACGGACGTCCTTGGACTCTTCTTTGAGGGATAATAACTAAAAAAGTATTATTGTGCTGAATAAAAATTTTATTTATGCACATTATTTTGAGGTTAGAGTCATTTTCACGCTTCTGTCATTCCGATAATGTAGTTCTCGGTCGTACCGATGCTGTCGGTAAGCACTCTAGAATAATTATGGGAGAGAATTGTAACACATATAACCTTGAAAGACACACAAACGTTTTTAGCAAAATCCAAATTATTTGGAATTAACCCACAAAAAAGTATGTCTGGACATCCATTAATATGTTCTTTATCATTTCCCAAGTTTTCAAGACAAAATATTTATTATTCTAGAAAAAAAGCCGTGGGAATCTTAAACTGGTAAAACCGATAATTTTCTAAGTATCACAAGCCCATAAAATCTATAAACTTCTTAAAACTTTTTGGAAATACCTTGAAAAATTTCTCAATTGTTGTAAATAAGTTATTTTAAATTCAATAAAATACTATAAGACCCGATGAACTTCTATGAAATCTAATGATTTTGTCTAAAATCCTGGAAATTGTATTAAAATATCTTCAGAGCTTTTTAAAATCCCTTGAAATCATTGATCTGTTAAATTTTTTTATAAAGTTTCTTTGGACCTTCAAAAAGATTCTATAGGTCTCATAAAATTATTCCAATTTTTTCGAAATTTAAACAAAATTATTCTTAAAATCCACGTGAAAATGTTTGTAAAACCCTTTAAATCATTAGGATCATTGGAAATCACTAGAAAATGTAATCTCTTGAAAATACCGTGATTCTATAAAAACTCCTTAAAATATTTAAGCCTCTTTGAAATCTTTCAAAATTTCTGAAAACTTTTCAAAGCTCTTGAAAATTCTTTGAAATTAAAACAAATACCTTTGAATCTTTAAACTCCTTTAATGCCTTCAAATAATTGAAACCTATTAAAAATTTCTTGGGATTTTTTTAAAAAGAATTTAAGAAAATTCAGAAATAGTTATAAGCTGCAATTCAATAGTGGTTTACCCATATGGGTTAGTATAGTTAAAGAAACGTGTGTGGAGCTCTTACAAAATTTCTTCGCAATTAAATAATTCAGAATAATTCAGGTAATATCAAAAATAGCTTTCGACTGATTTGTTAAAAAATTGGTCTTTTTCTTTGAAAATAATTTTCCTGATTAAAAATTTAGCTATTCCTTTTTTTGTTAAATACTGATCGTTTTTTATTTGAAAATTTATGTATTTTGTTGAAAATTCAACCATTTTGTTAGAAAATTTAACTATATCTTGAAATTCGTTTTCTTTTGGGTTGAAAATTAATTTTTGTATGTGATAATTTAACTATTCTGATTTTTGTTTAAAATTTAGTTTTTTTAATTTGAAAATAAAATTACAAGATTAAAAGTCCAACTAATTTCAGTTTTCTGATTGAAGATCCTTGATTTTAGTTGAAAGTAGTTGTTTTGACAATTAAATTATTTTTTTGAAAATTTTTGTTCAAATTCTTCAGTTTGGGTATAGCCCATTGATCTGCTTGCTTGCAGCTTAAAAACTTTGGTTGTAAATTCAGGTATTTTATTAAAAGTTCGTGTTTTTTGGTAGAAAATTAATCTTCATGCATGAAAATTCAATTCAGATCGCACGTATATCGCCTTCATTTGTCGCATTTAAGTGATTGATAAGCACGTGGGCGCGCAATGAATCTCATTTCGTCATCATGAGTACGACTGCCACGGTGCATTTGTTTAAACAACATGCATGTAGTAAAAATTAAATTACATGAGAACAATTAGTGATTAAAAAATATACTTTTACGCAAAAACAATATTTAACGACATTGTCATTGTTGTCTCTTGATATTAACTATCAATATAGAGCAGAACGCTTGTTCCGTCTCCTCTTTTAACAGTATCTTTTTTTACACCTATTTTGTTAAATAATTCTCAATATAAGCTTCTTTATTTATTGATGGACCTTACTACATTTAAACAAGATCAAATTTATGATAATAATAATAACAGCCGTGTTTTTTACAGAACTAGCTCTAGAGGAGAATTTGAGAATAGCTTCTTTCAACTGCGAGCTAATTTTTTCTTTAATTTTAGTAATGTCTTATTTTTTATCTTTACTTCCTAAAGAGGAGAAAATTTGTTTCTCTCGAAACGTCGACAATGGCCTTTTTGGTCAAAAGGCCTTTTTCTAGTCTAAAGTATGTCACTGTTATATACTTTACACAGACTTTTCTTTGCAACGTTTTTATCCAACTTCAGATAAAAAATGTTATTCAGATTTAATACGTGATTGTACATCCCACAATCATATCAAAATTAGGTGGTCAAAGCAATCGTATATAAACCCCCATTTCATCTGGAACACCAATACAATATATTCTGCAGTTGCAGTTCAAACATATGTATCTTAATTATTAGAGGCATATTTCCTGAAGTAAATACTTTTGGAATTTAAAACTGTGACTACCGAATTTTCACAGAATTTAAAATTGATTCAAGTCAATAGTAGTGGAGAAAATGATATTTTATTCAAAGCATCTACTCATAATAATGATATGCTGTGCACTGTGTCTTGGAGGGGAACAAGAAACAAAATATGAGGCAGAAGAGGCTGTGAAAGAGGAAAGTTCCTCGATGGATGAACGCAAGGAAGAAGAAACAAAATATGAGGCAGAAGATGCTTTGA
>NC_046660.1:12173457-12196257 GCF_010883055.1 Belonocnema kinseyi
AAACAGAAACAAAACATGAGGCAGAAGATTCTGTGGAAGAGAAGGAAAATTCCTTGATGGAGGAACGCAAGGAAGAGGAAACAAAATTTGAGGCTGAAGGTAGTGTTGAAAAAGAAAGTTCCTCGGTGGATGAACGCAAGGAAGAAGAAACAAAATATGAGGCAGAAGAGGCTGTGAAAGAGGAAAGTTCCTCAATGGATGAACGCAAGGAAGATGACACAAAATATGATGCTGAAGGTTCTGCGAAAGAAGAAAATTCCCCGATGGATGAAAAGGAGGATGTTATTGAAAAGCAACAGACGAATTCTTCAAACTTAGATAAGGAAGTAGAAACAAAACATGAGGGAGAAGATGCTATGAAAGAGGAAAGTCCCTCAATAGATGAACGCAAGGAAGAAGAAACCAAGCATGAGGCAGAAGATTTTGTGAAAGAGGAAAGTTCCTCGACGGATGAACGCAAGGAAGAAGAAACAAAATATAAGGCAGAAGATGCTGTGAAAGAGGAAAGTCCATCGATGGATGAAAAGAAGGAGGTTATTGAAAAGGAACATTCGAATTCTTCGAACTTAGATGAGGAAGAAGATACAAAACATGAGGCAGAAGATTCCATTAAAGAGGAAAGTTCCTCGATAGATGAAAAGAAGGAGGTTATTGAAAAGGAACATTCGAATTCTTCGAACTTAGATAAGGAAACAGAAACAAAACATGAGGCAGAAGATGCTGTGAAAGAGAAAAGTTCCTCCATGGATGAACGCAAGGAAGAAGAAACAAAATATGGGGCTGAAGGTTCTGCGAAAGAAGAAAATTCCTCCATAGATGAACACAAGGAAGAAGAAACCAAGCATGAGGCAGAAGATTTTGTGAAAGAGAAAAGTTCATCGATGGATGAACGCAATGAAAAAGAAACAAAATATGATGCTGAAGGTTCTGCGAAAGAAGAAAATTCCTCGATGGACAAAAAAAAGGATGATGCTATTGAAAAGGAACATTCAAATTCATCGAACTTAGATAAGGAAACAGAAACAAAACATGATGCAAAAGATGCTGTGAAAGAGGAAAGTTCCTCAATGGATGAACGCAAGGAAGAAGAAACAAAATATGGGGCTGAAGGTTCTGCGAAAGAAGAAAATTCCTCCATAGATGAACACAAGGAAGAAGAAACCAAGCATGAGGCAGAAGATTTTGTGAAAGAGAAAAGTTCATCGATGGATGAACGCAATGAAGAAGTAACAAAATCTGAGGCAAAAGAAGCTGTGAAAGAGGAAAGTTCATCGATGGATGAAAAGAAGGAGGTTATTGAAAAGGAACATTCGAATTCTTCTAATCTAGATAAGGAAACAGAAACAAAACACGAGACAGAAGATTCTGTGAAAGAGGAGGAAAGTTCCTCGATGGAGGAACGCAACAAAGAGGAAACAAAACTTACGGTTGAAGGTTCTGTTGAAAAAGAAAGTTCCTCGATGGATGAACGCAAGGAAGAAGAAACAAAGCATGAGGCAGAAGATTCTATGAAAGAGGAAAGACCATCAATGGATAAAAAGGAAAAAGTTCTTGATAAGGAACTTTCGAATACCTCTAACTTGGATCAGAAAAAAGAAACAAAACATGCGGCAGGAGACTCTGTGAAAGAGGAAAGTCCCTCGATGAATCAAAAGGAGGACGTTTTTGAAAAGGGACATTCGAATTCTTCAACCTTGGATAAGGAAAAAGAAACAAAACATGAGGCAGAAGATTTTGTGAAGGAGGAAAGTTTCTCGATAGATGAAAAGAAGGAGGTTATTGAAAAGGAACATTCGAATTCTTCTAACTTGGATAAGGAAACAGAAACAAAACATAAGGCAGAAGGTTCTGTGAAAGCGGAAAGTTCCTTAATGGAGGAACGCAAGGAAGAGGAAACAAAACTTGACGCAGAAGGTTCTGTGAAAAAAGAAAGTTCCTCGATGGATGAACACAAGGAAGAAGAAAAAAAATACGAGGCGGAAGATTCTGTGAAAGAGGAAAGTCCCTTTATGGATAAAAAGAAACAAGTTCTTGAAAAGGAACATTCGAATTCTTCAATCTTTGATAAGGAAAAAGAAACAAAACATGAGGTAGAAGATTCTGTGAAAGAGGAAAGTTCCTCGATGGATGAGCGCAAAAAAGTAGAAACAAAATATGAGGCAGAAGATGATCGATCTGAGGAAGAGAAAAGTTCTTGGATGGATGAGAATAAGGAAGTCCTCGTAAACCTACATTTGAATTTGTCAAACATGGGTATACGGAAAATTTTCGACGGATTCATATCTAGTGCCGCCGTAACGCATCTCGATCTAGAAGACAACAAAATAGAAGAAGGTTCCTTTCAGGCATTCGAAAAACTTCCAAACTTGAGATACCTAAATTTGGCAGGGAACAAGCTAAATCTACCAACATTCTTGGAATCTGGGTTTCACAAAAATCTTGATACTCTTATTCTGGATCGAATGCAATTTCTTCAAACGCCAAATTGTTATTATAATGCCAATCCTGATATACTCTTTTCTTCTCTCGAGATTGGAACCACACTTCCAAATCTCAATCATCTGCATCTAGAAGATCTTCAATTAGGAAATATTTATTCGTCGAATTGGACACAACTTTTTCCGAGACTGACTCATATCTATTTTTCAGGTAACAATTTAAAATATACAGTTAATCAATTCCTGGTAGAAATTCCATCGACTGTAAGTCATTTGTATATAGAAAGATGTCAAATAGTGTCGATAGATTTGCGAGATTTTAAAGATTATATGGATTTTATGGGAAATAAAGTAGATTCTTTACTTACTCTTTCTCTGGATGAAAATAAAATTAATTGTTTGGGATGGAGATTGTGGGATGAACCGTATCCATATAGTGAGTGTAATATCAACGATTTAAGTGAATTCACGAATTTAGAATTTCTGTCGATTTCCAACAACGAAATATTCCACCTGTATGGAAATGCGTTTGAGAAAAATACCAAATTAGTTTATTTAAATCTTTCAAGAAATAAAATTACAGATATAAGTCACACAACATATAAAAATCTGTATGACTTAGAATTTTTGGATCTAAGTGACAATCAACTTGAAAAAGTATCAGGTATATGCGAATTAAAAAATTTGAGAAACTTGCATCTTGACCGCAATCTTATAAAAGATATTAATTCAGAATATATTTGTTCTTCTGATACTTTGGAAAGTTTATCTTTGAGTGGAAATGGTATAGAAATTATTCCAGATGATACTTTCAACAACTTGAAAAATTTACTCGAATTAAATTTATCTAAAAATAAACTCGCTAATTTTGCTTGTCAAATATCAGCGAATCTTAAGAATTTAGTGTTAAGCGGGAATCGATTTCATTTCATCGGAGATATATTGTTGAGAAACCATACATTCTTGCACTTATTAGATATTACAAATAACCCACTAAATCACTCACTAACATTTTTAACGAAATTTGTCTTTGGAAAGAATCTTGTACAACGGTTAATGCTTTAAGTGTTAAGTTTGATAAAAATGCAAAAGGCGGTTGACAATTAAAAAGTTATAAGAATTATTATCACAAATTTCTAAATTATTATATTATTATTAAAAAATTATTATTTTTAATGTTGTGGAAAAATGCATATTTAAAAAATCATACCTTATTATTTTCAATAATGCTTTTAAATAGAGTATGACCATTATCAAAACATACTATCTAACTTCTAAAAAACTATACTGGAAGTGAAAATTCCCATTTGATTCGTGACAATGTTTAAAAAAAAATTTTCTGTGAAATTATCAGCAAATTATCCATTTTCATATGGTATTGTTACATAATTCCTTGGCATTGTTGAATCATTCTCGAGTTTTTCTAAAATAGTGCCACTTCGTTCCGAAATTTTTCGGAAAATTACTTAATATAACAATATTTAGGAATATTGAATTTCGAAGAGTAGAGAAAATTCCAGAGTTTTTTGCAGTTCAGTCAACATCTGTGGCGTTTCTTGAAAAAAATGTGTCAATCAAAATATCTTTTGTAATGTCTATATGACGGTTACTTGTATTTTATACAAACTTATTTAGTGTACACAATATATGGTGGTATACACATTTTTTCGAATTAAAATTTATATCGCCCCCACATTTGATCGAATCTTCAAAAAAATAAATGTGTATTTTTTTAATGATATATATATATATATATATATATACAAGAAACAAAGACGATTTTGCATATTTTATTCAGAATCATCAATATTAGGTGAATCGAGTCGAAACTCAACATTTCAATTCAGAATTAGTTATATCAAAAGTGAATAATTATTTTTTAAATATCATCGTCACATATCTGTTTTATTGTGTACCAAAAAAACTTCATAAGTGAAAATTGTGTTTTTGGCGCTAATTATGATTTATTTGTATTTTTTAAATACAAACAGTTTTTAATAATAAAGTATTCCTTTCTATTGAAAATTAGTCGTGTAAATGAATTCTTTAAGCAATTTATTATTGTTTATAGAAACTTCCGTATATAATAGAGGCAATAGTCATTTAAATTTAACAAAATAATCATTTAAACCATTTATTATTATTTATAATAATATTGTCTTAGAATAATGGTAGGAAGTCACAGTTTTTTCTAAAATTTTCTACTTTTTATTTACTTTTTCATTAATGTGAGGTAATTATTAATTCAAGTTAACAAACAGAATTGTATAAATAATTTATTATTATCATGATTAATCGTGAAAAAATTATATTTAGCACCAAATCAATTTTAAATAGAACTTACTAAAAGCTCTTTGTTTTATATGGGAAGTACGTGTTAAACTTTATAAATATACATATTATAAATTTCACTTTTTTTAAATTTTGCCCGCGTCGCCAAAACAGGACTTTCGACTTTTCATCACAAAACGTGGAGATCCGCTAAAAAATTGAAGTATGCAATTTTTGACGATTATAATACTTTCTCATTCATATAATTAATAATAATGTAAGAAATTTATGTCTTTATGAATTATTCGAACAAATTTGGGGGCGATGTGCATGCAAATTCGAGAAAGAAAAAATAGTACCACCCTATTGTGTATGTACTATAATTATATAGTTATAAAAGTAGACTTGAGATAGTTTATACAAATAATATTTTTATAAATTGGCACATTTTTTTCGAAAAACGTCACAGATGTTGACTAGACTGTAAAAAATTTGGGAATTTTCCTTACTGTTCGGCATGAAATATTCCTCAATTTTGTTAAGGAAAATACGTAATTTTCGATATAAATGTCGGAAGAAGGTTGCGCTATTTCAGAAAAATTTGACAATTACTCTGAAATGTTAGGAAATTATATGTAACAAAAATATATGAAAATGGATAATTTTTCTGACACTTTCATAGAGAAAATAACTTACTATATTTTCACAAATCAAACGAAACTTTCCACTTTTAGAATATAGTTTCATAGAATTTACATTCTTGATAATATTTATATGTACTTTTATTATCTGAATTATTTTTCATAAGAATATATAGGTATGGTTTTCTTATATATCCATATTTCTACATCACGAAGAGTAACATTCATAATTTTTTTAATTGTCAACCGTTTTCTGCATTTTGCCCTATTGTGTGGGTGATATGCATGAAAATTCGAGAGAGAAAATGTTCTAATGCATTTTTGGACTACCCTGCTAATACACAAATGTAGAACATTATAGTTCTTATTAAGTTTACAATTAAGTTGAAAATAAAAAGTTTGGAATAAATCATGTTTTTATTTCTGAATCATTGAATAATTGAAATATTTATGATAAATAGGAAGCTATATTTACAACTATTTTAGGTTGAAACAATATACGAAATATATACATTTTATTAAAAGTAATAATATTGAATATTTTTTAATTACTCTTGTACAATAAGCATAAGCAAGATGCACAAGAATTGATTGCATTATTATCAATGAAAAAAGGTAAGTAAGAATGGAATATTCATCAGCAAACACAATTTAAGTGGTATTTATTATCTTACGGCGTATAAACATAAAACATTTTTTGTAGTGGCAATCATCACTTGCACAGTTTAACGTGCAAATATTTTCTCACAGTGTTTTAAATACAATCTCTGAATCCGAATCAGTAAGATTTTAACTAATTAATTATAAAAACTTATATTTTCGAGAGATAAATGAAATTCATTAATAGTAAATAAAATGTTCTGCTTTCATAAAAACAGGAGAATAAACGATTTTTTTTTTAATAAGGGAATTAATTCTTCAAAATAAAATGAATGTGGGTACTACATTAAATTCAATTAAATTAAAAATGGTCTAAATTCTGAAGATTTCATGTAAAATATTGCACTTTCAACTAAAAATGTAATATTAGTTAAAATTTTAGGTAAAAAAAAATTATTTTTATAAAATGAACTAATTTTCAAAAAAATAACTTATTCTTAAACCAAATAAATATTCAACTAAAATGAGGAACTTTCAAACAAAAAAAATCTATTTTCAACAAAATAGTGCAATTTTCAACCAAAGAGGTGAATTTGCAAATCGATACAAAAATATTAATTTTTAACAAAAAAGTTCATTTTCAAGCAGGAAAATTAATTTTTCACACCAAAAAATACGAATTTTCAACTAAGAAACATAAATTTTTAAACTTAAAATAGAATATTTAAAATTTAAGTTAATAAATTAATTCTCAGACAGAAGAAAAACAATTTTTCAACAGATTCGTTGAACTTTCGATCATAAGAGATTCATTTTCAACCAAAAAGATGTATTTATAACAAACAAATATTAATTTGTAACTAATGAGGATCATTTTTAAACAAGAAAATTTTTTCAGTGTAAAAAAAAATCGAATCATTTTTTGGATTTTTAAGTCGAAAACGAATATTCTACAAAAAAGTTAATTTTTAAAACGAAAATATAAATTTTTCATAGGAAAAAGTTAATTTTTAATCAAATAGTTGATTAAAAAAAAAGAGAATTAAATTTTCAACATAATAATAAAATGCTTGACTAAAACAGATGAATTCTAAACTAAAAATAATGTAGAAGACTTTTCAATGAAAAATAAATCAGTTTCAATCAAAAATAGTGAAATTTTCTTATTGGGCACATGCTAAAGACGACTTTTAAAAAACTGATTTTGACATAAAAGATTATTATTTGGCGACTACTTTTTAACTGTTTAGGCAAACGAAGTGATGAATTATCAAAAAAGAAGAAAATAGATAGATTTTAAGTTGAAGAAAATTAATGAAATAAAATATTTTTTTGAAATGTATTTAAATTAAAAAAAAAAAAAATTTAACAAATAAGTCAAATTTTTAACCATAAAGATATTTTTTAACAAATAAGTTAAATTTTCAACAAAAAAATAAATCTTTAACTACGTAGATTATTTTGCTACTAAAATAATAAATCTACATCTAAATAAATACAGTTTTTTAAATGGTTGAACTTCGGTTAGTTAGCCGATTTTTCAATTACAAAATATGAATATTCAATGAAAAATGTAATGATTGATATTAAAAAAAAAATTAATTTCAGAAATTTTCAAATAAAAAAAATGCAACCATAAATGGAAAAGTTAAATTTTTAGTTAAAAGAATTAAGTACAAAAATTTTACAAGTAAGTTAGATTTTCAACAACCAAAATAAATGTTCAACCAATAAAATTAATTTTCTACAACAATCAGGAATATATAAAAAAATTAACTTTTAAGAGAATAATTCAACTTTTTGGCAATTACTTGAATTTTCAATCACAAAGAGGTTTTCAAAAAGAAGACTAATTTTTATTTAGAAAATATCAATTTTCAGTCAAAAGTGGAATAGTTAAATTTTCAGTTAAAAAATTAATTTTCAACAAAACAAAAAAACGAATTTCCAACGTATAAGTTATATTTTCAACGGCAAAAAGTAAATCTTCAACCCAGTAGATTATTGTTTTACAATTAATAACAATTAATTAACAATTAACCATTTTTTTAATAATTCAACTTTTGGCCAATTAGTTGAATTAAAACCAAAAAAATTAATTCGCAACAAAACTGCAATAGTTGATTTTTAAACAAATAATTAATTTTATTTTCAATTTAAAAAAAAAGTAGAATTGAACCAACAAATATTAAATTTCTGCTAAAAGAAATGAATTTCCAACAAAAGTTTTAAGAAAAGGCAACGAATTTTCGAAAAAAATAACTGATGTTTCAACCCGAAAATATTTATTTTTAATAAGGAAGTTTATGTAAATCATAGTAGACATTTAAACAAAAAATATTTTCTGAACCCCTTAGAACTCTCTTCGTTGATTTTTTTCTTTTTCCTTTTAAACTTCGCGCGACTTATATCTGCGTAGAAACGGTTGCGCATTCTGTCGCAAATTTTTGGAAAATTAATATCGGCCACAATTTTCACCAAGAAATATCGAAAATCACAAACAAATGACTACTAAAAGATTAAAAAATAACTCTTTAAAAATATTCAAAATTGGCTTGCAAGTTTGAAGTTAGCACGCCAATGCTGAAAATTCTTCAGTTTTTGCAATTTTTAACCACCAAATATAAAAATCACCAACAAACGATCATCAAATTTTGCGAGAAATAAAAATTTGTATGTAATAAGCACATTAAAATGGCCGGATAGTCTCTCATTTGACTGGCTCACTTCCGGCTTTCTACCCCTTCTTCCCGGCCGCTTCGCCAAGAACACGACAAGTTCCGCCGTCCGCCATTCGCCATTTTGTTCCTCACGCGTGTTCAAGGCTTCTCTTAATTTTCTCCGTAAAAAAGTGCATTTTCCATCAAAAGTAGTAAGAATTGTGTAAAAATGAGTTACGGTCGACCACCGCCCCGTATCGACGGGATGGTTTCCCTAAAAGTGGACAATTTGACGTATCGGACGACGCCGGAGGATCTGCGACGCGTTTTCGAGAGATGCGGTGAAGTCGGGGATATTTACATACCACGCGACCGTTTCACTCGAGAAAGCCGTGGATTCGCTTTCGTCAGGTAAGTTGAGCTCAAATGCTTCAATTGAACCTTTTTTTTCTCAACAATTCGATGTCCTAACTCAATAAACTTGAAATTTTCCCTCTTAAACGAACGCATGACGTCATCCAACGCTTTGACACCGCTACTTTTCCCTCTTCCCTCGTTTAAATGGCTCGGGCGCGCAGCCTTGCAGGCATTTCAAGCGTTGCCAAAAATTGAGTCTCCCATTTTGTATTTCCTCTTTTTTAAATTTTGTATCATTTTCACTGATTTTTCTTTTTTTTTTGGTTAAAAGTTGAGCTTTTATTATCGATTTTGTACTCCAATCTACTTTTTGGCTCCAAAATTACTCTTTCCGAAGCCGAACATTCAGGCCTCACAGACCTAAAATATAATCAGGGCTACCACACAGTCACTTTTTTTTCTTTGATCACTTTTTAAAATGAAAAGATCACATTAGTTCAGATATTTCCACCTATTTCTGAATTTTTTATTCCTTTTAATAATTTGAAGGAATTTCAAAACGTTTAAAGTATTTTAGAAAAACATTTCCTTCAATTTGAAAAGATGGAATTATTTTACAGACCCTTTACCCAGAATTTCAGGAAATATCATAGAATTTCACGGTATTTTATAATATTTTAGTGGATTTTAAAAAGTTTATTCAATAGAAGTGGGGTATTTTGTAGGAATTCAAGATTTGAAATGTTTCCGGAAGTTTGGTTTAAATAATTTGAATGGATCTCAAAACGTTCGAAACATTTTACGATATAGAATTTTCTAGAATTTCGGAAGATATTAAACGATTTTACAGGGCCTGTAAGGTTATAAAATATATTACAGGATTTTATAAGGCTTCGAATGATTTTAATGATTGTAGGGATATACACTGAATTTTATCATTTTTTATTGGATTCAAAGAATATATTCACGAGGAGTGAGGTACTTTGTAGGGTTTCCAAACATTTGAAGAGATTTCAAATTATTTTTTGGAATTAACGCTCAATTCTTATCTATTTATCCTGAAATATTTTAATTCTTTTGAACTTTTTAAAGACTCAGTTCTGTTTAATTCAGCGGATTTTTTTTAATTTAACAAAATTTTTTACAGTTTCAGGAAATTTTAAAAGTTTCCCGTCAATTTTTAGTACACTTCAATAATTTGAAGGATTTTTTTTTATTTATAGGATATTTTTAAAGCTTTTACATTTAAAATATTTTAAGGAATTTTGTAATAATTTCGTTTGAAGGGATTTCAAACTGTTTGAAATATTTGAGGGTAAATAATTTTTCGAGAATTTCAGAAGATTTAGAACGATTTTACAGGACATTTAAGGTTTTATAATATTTTTAAAAAATCACCGAATTTTATCAGATTTCCGAGGTTTTTAATAATTGTAAGGGTTTTTCAAAGCTCTCGAGGTATTTTAATTAATTTTTCAGAATTTTAGGGAATATTACTTGATATCGTAGAAATTCTCTGGATTTAATAATATTTTAGTGGATTTTAAAGACTTTATTTAAAATGCAATATATTTCGTAGAGTTTCAAATATTTGAAGAGATTTTAAATAGATTTTTGAAATTCACGCATTCTTTTGATATTTTGTTAAATTTGCTTAATTCACGTGTATCCTTCTAAATTTGCTTGATTAAATGATTTTTTTTTTAATTTTCAAAGTTTTTATTGTAAAAGATTCCCAGGTGTTTTCAAGATCTTCAAAAAGTTTCAAGTGATTTCAAAAGATCAGAGTATTTGAAATATTTAAGGAAATTTTAGGGTATTTTAACAACTTTTATGGCATTTTATTTTTAAAGAATTTGAAAGTTTTAATTTATTTTCAAAAGGTTTGAAATATTTTAGAACATTTTAAAAGATTCAGACATTTTCAACGGAATTCGTAATTATAGATCTTTAATTCATATTGAAGTTTTTAAAACTCACATACAATTCCTGGACTTGTCATCAGATTAAAAAAAAAAATTGTTTTTAATTCAACCGATTCCTTTTTTAATTGATTTTTTCCCCATAAATTTCACCGAATTCTTCTCATTTCCTATAAATTACGCTGGATTCGTTGAAATCAATGCAATTTTTCTGATTTTTAAAATTATTTCTAATTCTTTTAAATTCTGTTTTGGTTATAAATTAGTAGGGGTTCAGTTATTTAAAATAATTTTTCGATTTCACCCTAAATTCTTATGAATTGTCCTGAATTTTCTTACATCTTCGCAAGTCTCCAAAAATTTTTAATTTACTTTAATTTTGCAAGAATTCAACCATTTCTATTTAATTCAATGGACTTATTAAAATTTGTATTTAATTGATCTTATACTATTTTAACCTCGGCTTGAATTCTTATGCATTCAATCAAATTTTTTTTAATTCTCTTGAATTTTTCTAGGCTCATTTTAAATTTACGGAATTCAATGCAATTTTTTCATATTTTTATATAAAATGTATGATTTTTTATCGCTGTCTTGATTTTCTGATTTTTAGGACTCTGTCCTGATTTTTCATGTTCGAAAACGAAACTTTGTGAATTTTCTTGTGTGTTTCTCAATTTTTTTCATAATTTGTTGAAAGCCCAAAAAGTCCATATTTTTGTTTCATCTATTTTTTTGAAAATTCGGCTTTTTGATATTGAAAGTATCCCATTATTTTGCATGCCTCTTTTATTATTGACTGAAAAATCTTTCAGCTATTATTCAACTGTTTGGTTGAAAATTCATTCTTTTTGTTGCCAATACATTTTGTTGAATATTCAGCTTTTTTGTGGTACACTATTAATCTATCTTGGTGAAAAGTTGATTTATTTTTTGTTTTAATTTTTTCTGCAAAGAAAATTGATCTTACTGATCTTTTTTTTATTTAAGCGCGCCTTGATGTAAATTGTAAAAATATCATACAATAATTGTGATTTTCCATTATCGTCTAATCTTACACTATGAATTGTCTTTTATAATAAATTATCCAGGGTACAAATTTACAGTTTTCTTGTAAAATATTCGGATTTCTTGTCGAATTTAAGATTTTGGTCCATTTCCAACTTTAAATTGGGAAGCTTCCAAAAACCGCCTTAAACATGCCTAAAACCGAGAAATATGACTATATTCCTAAAGTTATTTCAACTTTTTAGTAGAAAGTGGTTTCAACTCTGAGCCAAATTTTCAAGATAAAAAGACGAATTTTCTATAAAATAAGTGAATCTTCAATTCGAAAATTTGAATTTTCAACAAAAATGTTCGTGTTTAACCCAGCTAATCAATTTTTCAATGAAATAGTTACTTTTTACAAAACTTATGAAAATGTTCCATTTTCAACAAAATATATGAAATTTTATCTCAATAGAGTATAATTTCTAATTAAACAGGAAATATTTAATTTTTTGTTGGTTAAAATACTTGGTTTTCAGCAAAAAAAAAAAAAAAAAAAAAACGAATTCGCTAAATTAGCTACAATGATTTTAAATAAAAAATATTCCCCAATTTAGAAATTGAACGATTTTTTTAAATCAACTTTTTTAGTCTCAATTTAAAAACCCTTTAGCTCGGACGTAAACTTTATTTTTATCTTAATATTCTGATATCGATTCGTTTCGTTTTTAATACTTAAAAATATTAGGTTGGAAAACTGAGAATTTTGCTGGAAATTAAAGTCAATTTTTTATTTTACACTTTTCAAGTCATACAGTTTCAGGAAAAAATAAATATTTAAAATAATTGTCAGTTTTTCTTACGTCGTAGTTCTGAATTTTACAAACATAACATTATTGTATAATGAAAAAAAATCAAACTACGTGTTTTGATAACATTCGCTATTTTTAATGCCAAATAGACGAATTGCGGCTGATAAAAATCAATTTTGAACAAAAAAGGTGTAGTGAAATTTTCAAATAAAAACAAAACTGAATTGTTCAATTTTTAAGACAATAAGTGAATTTTGAACTAAAAATTTTTGAACAACAATCAACGAATTTTTTAATAAAATAGTTAAATTTTCAGTCTTGGAAATGAATTTTTATAACTTTCGTTCAAAAAAGATGAATTTTCAACGAAAAATTAAATATTTGATATTCCATCAAATAAGGATTATAATGTTAAATAAAAAACAATCTAATTTAAACAAAAAATACAAATTTTAAATAAAATACTGAATTTTGAAGTTCATAAATTAATTTTCAACTGCAAAAAACACAAATTTTCAGAAAAGTAGTTCAATTTTCATCGAAAAAAATTAATTTGCAATTAAAAATTAATATTTAACAAAAAAATTGTAAACAAAAAACATTTTTAACAAATTAATGAAAATGAGTGAATTTATAAACAAGAATACTTTTTTCGAAAAAAGCATAAACATTAATTTTGAATCAAAAGAAATGAATTTTCAATTAAATACGCAAAAATTTACCAGAAAATAGTTAAATTTTCAGGCAAAGGAATTAATTTTTAATTAAAAAGATGTATTTTTAACCAAGAAAGATTTGTGAAAAGAAAAAATGTATACCAAAAAGTGTAATTTTCTAGAAAGTAACTGAATTTTCGATCCTAAAGTATGAATTTTCCTCAAAACAGTTTAGTTATCAGCCAAAATAGATGGCTTTAACAAAATTGTTAAGTTTTCAATAAAATAATTAAATTTTTAAGCAAAAAAAAAAAAAATTCTCACCCAAAAGAGATTCAACTTCAACCAAAAATATTTGGATTGTCTTTTTGGGTTTTATCAGTTCAGTTCCAATTTCAGTTAAAAAATGTTTTTAAACAAAGTTGAAAATAGAAGAATATGGGAAGTTTTGTTAATACTCTAAAAACATTTGGCTAGAAATTTGAAAATTTTGCTTCAAGATAAAGTTAATTTTCCATTAACAAAATTTGTTATATATATATCAATTTGATGCTGTACATCTGTTCTTAAGGTAGTTTTCGAGCCAAAAATTAAATATCTGAAAAAAAATCGTTTTTCTATGATTTTAGAGTGCAAAGATTATAACTGATTTATTTAAAATGAAAAACATTTTTTTTTACGAAAATTGTTAAAATCCACGCACAAAAAACATTAATTTTAACCATGTTTTTTGCAATTAAATTTTTTTCTGACCTTCGCTTCCAATTTTAAAAGTAAATTTTTATATGGCTGAAATCCTGAGAACATTTTTTTTTAAAGAAGCGACGGTCAGAAAAAATGAGATTGCAAAAGATATGGTTAACATTACAATTTTGTTGTGAATTTTAAAAGTTTTAATCAAAAATCAGGTTTTTTTTTACTTAAAATGACAAAAGTTATCAGGGTTGCTACAAGACCTGAAAGTCATGTAATTTAAAAAAGTATTTAATAATCCTGGAAAAATCATGGAATTAAAAAAAAAATTCTGGAAAAGTCATGGAATATTGAAAAAATTACTAGAACTTTTTTAATCATCTCTATTTCAAAGTCTTATTAATTTAGTATTTCATAGAGAATTATATATTTGAAAATTGGAAAAAAAACTTTATTTCTTGCGATCTAAAAGTATTATTTTAACTTTGTTAAAAAGTTCAGAATTTTTTTTTGTTAATATTATTTTGAAATGTAATCTTAATCTTTGCATAAATAGTTCTACTGTAATTGTTTTTATGGTAATAACAAAAAAATAATATGGTTATGATTACAGAATACTTTTTTTCACTTTGATAAAAATATTCTTGAAAATTCTTTTGAATTCAATCAAACTTTTGATGAAATATTATCATTGCATTATAATTCGTTACAATTTAATTGGCTGAATTAAAAATAAATGTAGACCTGGAATTTTTAAAAATTATACCTGGAAATGTCATCGAAGTGCCAAAAGTCAGATATCTGAAAAAAATAGTTTTTCTATGATTCTAAGAATCAAAATATCATAACTGATGTCATTCCAAATAAATATTATTTTTGATAAAAAAATGTTAAAATTCACAAAAAAAATTAATTTTAACTATGTTTTTTGCAATTGAATTTTTTCTGTCCGTCACTTCTTACCAATTCTGGAAAAATTATTGTATTTTTCGATTTAGAGCCATTGAAAAATTTACTTTAAAAATTGGAAACTGTAGAGTTGTAGAGAATGATTTCTCGGGAAACATAAGTTGTCATTTATTAAAATACAATAAAATTTTCAAAAATCGGTAAGAAGCTATGGTCAGAAAAAATTCAACTGCAAAAATATGGTTAAAATTCATGTTTACTTTTGTGAATTTTAACATTTTTCATAAAAAATAATGCTTTTTTTTATTTGGAATAATAGCATCAGTTGTAATGTTTTGATTCTTAGAATCATAGAAAAACTGATTTTTTTCAGACGTCTTGACTTTTTGCACGACAATCATCTTATTAAGAAATAAAAAGTAAAACGAAAAAAAAAAATGTTTTAAGATTTTATGACAAGAGAGATGCCGAGGACGCGCTAGATGCCATGGATGGACGGCTTTTAGATGGCAGGGAGCTGAGAGTACAAATGGCTCGATATGGCAGGCCAACTTCGCCACACAGAAGTCGCGGTAGTCGTCGACGTGGTGGAAGGTAAATGTCTTAATTCTATATTTACACTTAAGAAAGAGCCGTCTGTGACTAATTTTTCCCTTCATTTTTCCTCGCTGGATTTAGAAATCATTTTCAGGGTTTCGGTAGAAACGAGAATTTTTTCGAGACCCGGGTTTGACAAATTTAAAACAAAATAAATCTGTATCACGTGATATATAATGCAATTTACAATAAGTTTGATTCTAACTTTTATTTTAAATTCATTTGTTAACTTTTTTCAATTATCAAGTCGTTGAGTTTACAGTGTGTAATTTTAAACTCTTTTACTTCAACAATGTTTCGTTTTTGAGGATACGAAATTTTGGAATAAAAAAACGTTTTAGGCTGATGAACTGTTAACATAGATTAATTATTTTTAAATCTGATATGTTAAAAATTGTATGAAAATTGTTTTTACAAATTAATTCGGAATGTATTGAAAATTAAATAATTTGTTGATTTTAAAGCAACAAATTTTGTAGGTTATCAATTATACTCAAATTTTAATTTAATTGATTCATAATTTACCGTTTTTATTCAATTAAAAACCCTATTCAAATATTCTTTCAGCCTAAAATATTAAATTTTTAACCTCTTGAATTTAAATGTTAACATTAGAAAATAAAACCATTTTTGAAATATTTAGCAATATTTCACTTCATTTGAAATTATGAAATGAAGATAAAAGATTTATATTTATACACCAATATATAGGTTTTTTTTAATTTTAGACGTTTGCAATTCGATATTATTAATTAATAGATTTTTTTTCAAAAATATTTAAAATCTTATATTAAAAAATTGGTTTAATAATGGATTTTTTAATTTTCATGTTAGTAAATGGAAATTCAGAGACAGGTTTTTACAAATGTAAAAACTCGATGGAAAAATATTGCATTTTAAGCCATTCAATTAAAAAATCTGCAATTAAGAAAAAGAACAGTTAATATTTAGAAATATCTGACTTCATTTTAAATCAGTAAATATAAATTTAATATTCAAAGCTAAACAAAAATTTGTAAGTTGTTGAATTTTGATATATAAATAATAATTGAACACCTATTATTCATAGAAAAAAAAACGTTCTATTTCAACAGTTTTTAAATAGTGAGTGGAATTTTTACGTTTTTCAATTATGCTATTATTTAGCTTACGATGCGTAATTCAAAATTTTGTTACTTTGAAAAATTTTCCATTTAAAATTTTTATTTCTAAGCTTACATTTTTAATTAAAAGACTTTTTAAATGCTTTCTTAATTACTTGTAGAAATAAAAAATAAAAGCCTTTGATATTAAAAATGTTGGATAAAAAACATTTTTATTTCATGAATAAATAATTTATTTTTAATTTAACTGTACTTCAAGTAATAAAAAGTGAACAAAAACGATTTGACAAAATGAGTTTTAAATTTCAATTTAAAAATTAAATTTTAAATGTTAAATTTCAAATATTGTGTTAGTCGAAAATATTTAATTTTTAACCCATTTAATCTGAAATTTTTAATTAAAAAAAAAAAAAAGATTAATTATTGAATATTTAGCAATATTTGAATTTTTATTTAAGACAAGTAAATTGAAACCAAATATTTAAAAGTAAAGAATCTTTAACTGAATTGTCTGACATAGAAAGCCTGGAATCGTTAAAATTTCGAATAGTCTTTCAAATTTTAACGTTACAATTTTAATTTTTGTATTTGAAAAATGCATAATTTGTAAGTGAAATTTTTTAATTTTGATGTATAATTTACAATTGAACATTTGTGGAAAAAATTTGAGTAATTTTAAGAGATATTTAGGAGTTTTAAATATATAAAAAAATATGGAAATTTAAGAAAGTTTCCTTTAAATCTTCTAGAATCTTTTTTGAAAATTTTGTTTAAATCTTTGAAAAACTTTTTAAATATTCTCTTAAAATAACTTTTCAAAATGGAAAGTTATTTTTAATTTTCCTAGAAATTTGAAGAAAATGTTTTTATTCTTTTTGAAGCCTTTCACAATTCTTGAAAAGAATCTAATTTTTTCTTTAAAATGTGCGAAAATCTACATTTTGTTTTATATTAGGCTATCATTTCAAGTTTTTTACTAAGTTTGAATCTTTTCAAAACTTCTACATATCTCTTAAAATTACTCAAATTTCGCCTGCAAATAATAAAGGTTCAATTGTTATTTATACATCCAAATTGTAAAGGAATTTTCTAAAACTTGCAGGATTTTCAGAAAATTGTAGAAAAAATTCAGTCAATTTTGACAAATATTTAAAAGTTCTGAAAAAATTTTCAAAATAATTTTAAATTTAAGACCAATTTAAAATAACTTCCAGATTTCTCCAAATTTTGAAGCTTTCTAAGGATGTTTAAATTATTCAAAATGAAAATAATTGAATTTCTAACTCAAGAAGTGTTGAGTTAAAATTTTTTCAATTTTTTAATATTTCATGTTTCTAGCTTAAAATGCCTTAAAATTATATAATTTTGAAAGTTCATTGATTGATTTTTTAATTTATTGAAAATTTTGAAGCTTTCTAAGGATGTTTAAACTGTTTAAAAAGAAAATTATTGAATTTAAATTTAAGAAATGTTCAGTTAAAAAATTTTCAATTTTTCAAGATCTGATATTTCTAGTTTAAAATTCCTTAAAATTATATAATTTTGAAAGTTCATTGATTGATTTTTTAATTTATTGAAAATTTTGAAATAAAATTTTGAACCTTTTTAAGGATGTTTAATCTATTTCAAAAAGAAAATGATTTTCTAATTTAAGTGTTCAGTTAAAAAATTTTCAATTTTTCAAGATTTGATATTTCTAGTTTAAAATTCCTTAAAATTATATAATTTTGAAATTTTGAAAGTTCATTGATTGATTTTTTAATTTATTGAAAATTTTGAAATAAAATTTTGAACCTTTTTAAGGATGTTTAATCTATTTCAAAAAGAAAATGATATTCTAATTTAAGTGTTCAGTTAAAAAATTTTCAATTTTTCAAGATTTGATATTTCTAGTTTAAAATTCCTTAAAATTATATAATTTTGAAATTTTGAAATTTTGAAAGTTCATTGATTGATTTTTTAATTTATTGGAAATTTTGAAATAAAATGTTGAAGCTTTTTAAGGATGTTTAATCTATTTTAAAAAGAAAATGATTTTCTAATTTAAGTGTTCAGTTAAAAAATTTTCAATTTTTCAAGATTTGATATTTCTAGTTTAAAATTCCTTCAAATTATATAATTTTGAAATTTTGAAAGTTCATTGATTGATTTTTTAATTTATTGAAAATTTTGAAGCTTTCTAAGGATGTTTAAACTGTTTAAAAAGAAAATTATTGAATTTCAAATTTAAGAAATGTTCAGTTAAAAAATTTTCAATTTTTCAAGATTTGATATTTCTAGTTTAAAATTCCTTAAAATTATATAATTTTGAAATTTTGAAAGTTCATTGATTGATTTTTTAATTTATTGAAAATTTTGAAGCTTTCTAAGGATGTTTAAACTATTTAAAAAGAAAATTATTGAATTTCAAATTTAAGAAATGTTCAGTTAAAAAATTTTCAATTTTTCAAGATTCGATATTTCTAGTTTAAAATTCCTTAAAATTATATAATTTTGAAATTTTGAAAGTTCATTGATTGATTTTTTAATTTATTGAAAATTTTGAAATAAAATTTTGAAGCTTTTTAAGGATGCTTAAACTATTTAAAAAGAAAATAATTTTCTAATTTAAGTGTTCAGTTAAAAAATTTCAATTTTTCAATATTTGATGTTTCTAGCTTAAAATTCCTTAAAATTATATAATTTTGAAATTTTGATAGTTCATTTATTGATTTTTTAATTTATAGTATTGAAAATGATAAAATTTTGAAGCTTTCCAAAGATGTTTAAACTATTCAAAATGAAAATAATTGAATTTCTAACTCAAGAAGTGTTCAGTTAAAATTTTTTCAATTTTTTAATATTTGATGTTTCTAGCTTAAAATTCCTTAAAATTATATAATTTTGAAAGTTCATTGAGTGATTTTTTAATTTATTGAAAATTTTGAAATAAAATTTTGAAGCTTTCTAAGGATGTTTAAACTATTTCAAAAAGAAAATGATTGAATTTCTAATTTAAGAAATGTTTAGTTAAAAAATTTCAATTTTTCAATATTTGATGTTTCTAGCTTTAAATTCCTTAAAATTATATAATTTTGAAAATTGTAAACTTGATTGATTTAATTTTTAATTTAGAGCATTAAAAATGTTACGTGGATTTTTTTATATTGAAAAATGTTAGTACCTTCAATTTTATACGCACAAATTATTGAGCATTTGAATAGAAAAATTTCTAATTAAAAAGTTTTAAATTTCAATTTTAAAAGTTCAAAATTTAACAATTCTACTGTGAAGTTCTTTCATTTGCAGCTCAGTTTTTATTTCCTCAAATGGAAATTTTTTTAGCTTCAGTGTTTCATTTTTTAAATTTCATTGAGCGTGAAAAATGTTTGCTAACCGGGAAATGACCGGGAAGTAGAAACTTGTGTTTGAATTAAAGAGAAAAGAGGAATTTGGATAATTTATAGATTACAGAATAGAATTTTTTTTTTTCAAATGTTGAAATTCATTTTAAATGCATAAAAAAATGTAACCAACTATTTATTTCGAGACTATTAAAAAAAAATGTATATAAATATCTGTAATTTGTTGCAGGTCACGTAGTCGCAGCAGGGATCGCCGACGCTCCCGATCTCGATCCCGGTCCAGGTCACGTAGTCGCGACAGGGATCGCAGCAGGCGTTCTTACAGTCGCAGTCATAGCCGCTCTCGATCGGACAGCAAAAGCTCACGAGGAAAGTCACATTCGCGAAGCAAGTCGGCTGACAGAACGAAGGACAGTCGTTCCAAATCCAGGTAGCTTTTTTTTTTGATCATTTATCTACCAACACTTACTTTTCGATTGAATTGTTGCTGAAACTGGGTCTCGAGTAGCGGCCTTGCCTTTTTCACTGGAACCTTGAATTTCAATTTTTGTTTTGCCTTTAAAATCAGTTATTTTATTGAAGTATAAAGAGATTTCAGGGCGCTTCAATAATTCTGTAAATTTTTTACTTCTTCTCCTCTAATACAGAATATTAAAGTATGCATTGAAAAAAAAAACTCTTAATTTGTTTATTTCAACTTGAAATTATAAAATTTATTTGTTGAAAATTTCAAGGTTAATTCAGTTTTAGAGTATACACGAGATTTCAAAAGTTAACAAAATAATTCTGAAGATTGCAAAAGATTTTACAATATTGCAAAGCTTTTATAATATTTAAAATGATTTTTAATATTACAAAAAGAGATTGCGATGTTTAAAGATTTAAAAATGATTCGATTTCAACAGTTTTAAAAATAATTAGTTGAACTGATATCTTTTTCAATGATGATATTCAGTTTGCGTTATTCAAAAATATTTTACTTTAAAAATTCTTTATTTTAGTTTATTTTAAAGCGTATATTTTTAATTTAAAGAATTTTAAAGTGCAGTCTTTAAGGATTACTTTAAGTACGATCTGTAAAGACCTATACTTTAAGTGTAAAAAACTAAACAATAATTTATTTGATAAAACGTCTTAGTCCTTAAAAAATATTTAAAGATGCGATTGAAACTAAATTACTTTCAACTTAAAAAATAACTTAATAATAAGATATTCGTAATTAAAGGCTTTTAATAAATTAAAAATATTGTTTCAGTCTAAATTGTTCACTTTTTAACCAATTTAATTTGAAATTTTGTAATTTAGAAAAAAGTAAACAATTTGAAATTGAATTTTTAAGTTTATTTAAACTTCTAACTTTACAATTTTTATCGTTCTATTTAAATTTGTAAGCAAAATTGTTGAATATTTATCTAGAAATAATAATTAAACACTTATTGTTTGTAGAAAAAATAGAGTAATTTTAAGAGATTTTAAGAAGATTTGAAAAGATTCAAAATTAATTGAAAACTTCGAAATGATGTCCAGTAATTTAAACGAACTGTGCGCACATTTTTGTTTGCAGAACTTCTAAACCTATTTTAAAATGAATGCCATTTTTACTACAATATCTCTTAAAATTACTCTAAATTTTTTCTACAAATAATAAGTGTTCAATTAATGTTTATTTATAAATCCAAATTTTAAAAGTTATTTAGAAGTTCTGACTATTGTAAATGCAAATCATTTAACCTCTAATTTAAGACCTTTTGCGTTGACAAAATTTCAATTTTAAACTTTGTAATGTTTCTAGCCTAAAATAACTTAATAATATAATTTTGAAATTTTTTAAATTTCAGTGATTGATTCTTAAATGTAAAATATTAAAAAAATGTAAACGTGGATTTATGTTTTTGGAACTTAATCTAAACTTTTGAACTCTTATTTATGAATGTTCAAAATTCTGAATTTTGCAATTTTTTTAAACAAAACGGTCACACCCTGTATGAGAAATATTTTTACTTTTAAGAGATCTTAAGGATTTTTAATATTTTAAAAAGATTACAGTGCACTAGATGTCAAAGATTTGAAACAAATTAAAAATATTTTAGAAGATTTCAAAATATTTCACATAGATTTGAAATATTGTGAAATATTTAAGATTTCATAAAGTGTTCAGGGCTTTCAAAGATTTTACCAAAATTTAACAAGATTTCTAATATTTTTATGATTTCCAATGAATATAAAAGATCTAAATGTTTTAATGATTTCAAAACATTTTAAAGATTTTAAGCGATTTCAAAGATTTTATCAAAATTAAAAAATATTTCAAAGAATCTACCAAAATTAAAAAGATTTGACAAAGATTTTTCCAAAATTTTAAAGGATATCCAATATTGTAAAAATATTTTCGAAAATTTCACAAATATTTCAAAGATTTGACCAAAATTCAAAAAATATAAAGATTTTGCCGAAATTTTAAAAGATTTAAAATTTTTTACCAAAATACAACAAATTTCACACATATTTCAAAGATTTTACCAAAATTCAAAAAATTTTGACAAATCAGAATATTTCAAAACATTTTGCCAATTTTCAAAAGATTTCGAATATTTTAAAACATTTCATAAAGATTTCAAAGATTTTATAGAGATTTAAAAAATTTAACAAATATTTCAAAGCTTTTAACACAATTAAAAAAATGTCACAAATAATCAAAACATTTAAGAGATTTTACAGATTTCGAAAATTTCTCAAATATTTCAAAGATTTTGCCAAAATTGTAAAAATTTTGATAGATATGTTAAAAATTTCACAAAGATTTTACA
>NC_046660.1:12196357-12204321 GCF_010883055.1 Belonocnema kinseyi
CAAATATTTCAAAGATCTTACCAAAATTCAAAAAATTTCACAAATAATCAAAATATTTCACAAAGATTTTACAGATTTCGAAATTTTCTCAAATATTTCAAAGATTTTGCCCAAATTATAAAAGATTTTAAAAAGAATTTATAGATATGTTGAAAATTTCACAAAGATTTTACAAATTCCAAAAGGTTTTACCAAAATTTTAAAAGTATTTACCAAATTTTCAAACTTTTTACCAAAATTTAAAAAGATCTCAAAAATTTCACAAATATTTAAATATTAAAAATTAAATGAATTAAATATTATATTATTTAAAAAAATTTTCACGAAGGTTTCAAACACTTTACAAAAATTTAATAGATTTTACCAAAATTTTTAAAGATTCAGAAAATTTCACAAATATTTCAAAACATTTCACAACAAGATTTTAAAAACTTTAGTAAGATTTATAGATGTTACCAAAAATTGTACAAAAACGACTTATGTTCGCAAAAAATAAAAAAATAATTTATTTATGATTCTGCTTTATGTTGAAATTGTTGGCCAATAAAAAAAAAGAAAATTTTCATATTTTATGTGTATAAATAAACGTTTATTTGATCATTGAAAGAAAGAAAAAAAAGTGAAACCTGGAAAACCGAATCTGTGAAAGCTCTTTTTCTTTTCCAACAATATATAGACCCGAATTTACGATATTCTTTTTTTTTTTTTATTTGTTTTACAGGGACTGAACTGCTACAGCGTAAAATGGATGTAATCTGTAAACAGGCATAATCGAGATGCTCCTGTGTGAAAGCAGAATATTCTGAAAAAGGTATTCTATTATTCTATACCTACACAATACTTGGCACATTCAATCCCCTTTTATCATTCGCGTATTAACCATGGTGACTCATTTTTGGATAGCAAAATACTAGGATCAATAATTTTATTGTAATTCTAAATTTTGTCTTTGTTGGCAAAAAAAAAAAAAAAAAAGGAACAAGAAATTCTGATTCAACAATTTGAGCTGCTTGAAAAAAAAGCAATCTGAAACAGCGTGTTACATATTGCGACGTTGGCCTTTACGAAAATAAAAAAAAAAATTCATTTCGATTAGGACTTGCGAACGCTTTTGTGAAATTATTCTTCACGAGCAAGATGTGTTTTTTGATTTTTTTTTTATTTTTTTTTTGTAATCCTAGCAATATGTACTGTGAAAAAAAAAAATGTATATTTGATCGTAAACGTCCCATTTTCAAGGTATTTTTTTTCTGTTTTCAATATTTCAAATCGACGCTTTTGCTTGAATAATGTATTATACAGTCGTAGCTAGAAACCTCGAAATTATGTACTTTAATAATGTCAAGTTTTATATATATATATATATAAAAAAAGACGAAGAAGAAGAAAATCTTTATCGAAACAGACAAGAGTATAAAATCGAGGTTTCAGCGAGGTTTTTTGTCCCTTAGTTTTCTTTTTTATAAGAATAATAACAATCTAGAACAGGGATTTCTACAACTGTCATAGACTCTAAGTTCACCGTTTCTGTATCTATTCAGGAAATTATACGTATGTAAGTTTGTCATTTATAATAAAGCATAGCGATTTGTTTAAGCCACAAATATATTTGGTCAATCAGTCGATGACAGAATAATCGATTTTACTGTTTATAAATTTTGTCCAAGGTTTCAATGATATTTGATTTATTTTCTTTTCTTTTCATTCCGTGAGCAAGTTTTTTTCAGTTGACAATGTTAATACATGCAGGGTGTCTATCCTAGCTGGAAAAACCTGGAATTGTCAGGGAATTTTTATTTATACCTGGAATAATCTGGAAATTTCCGGGAATTTTTTGAAAATCGTGCTTTGCTTTGTTTTTTTAATTGCAATATTAAATTGAATAGGAATGATTCTTCTTTCAGGATGACCGCTGGACCGGGAAACCGGGAAATGACGTACATTTTTTTTCACCGGGAATTTTGCAAATTTGTTAGAAGAAAAATCTGTTTACGTTCGATTTCAACAGTTCAATGCGTAATTCCAAAAAATTTTCCATTTAAAATTTTTATTTCTAAGCTTACATTTTTAATTTTAAGAGTTTTTAAACGCTTTCTTAAAGACTTGAACAAATAAAAAATAAAAGCCTTCGATGTTGAAAATTTTCGACAAAAACCTTTTTAAGTAATAAATAAATTAAAAAATTTAATTTATCTGTATTTTAAGTATTAAAAAGGGAATAAGAACAATTTGACAAAATGATTTTAACCCAGTTCTAAATTTAAGAATTTTCAGATTTTAACGTTCAAACTGAAACGGTTTCAATTTGAAAGTCTTAGTCGTTACAATTTTAATTTTTGTATTTGAAAAATGCTTAATTTGTAAGTGAAATTTTTAAATTTTAATGTATAATTTACAAGTGAACATTTGTAGAAAAAATTTAAATGATTTTAAGAGATATTTAGGAGTTTTAAAATGATTTAAAAATATCATGCAAATTTTAGAAAGTTTTCCTTAAATTTTCTAAAATTTGCAGGATTTTCTGAAAATTGTAGAAAAAATTCAATTCATTTCGAAAAATATTTAGAAGTTTTGAAAAAAATTCCAAAATAATGTTAACTTAAAACCAATTTAAAATAACTTCTAGATTTCTCAAAATTTTGAAATAAAATTTGGAAGCTTTCTAAGGATGTTTTAACTATTTAAAAAGAAAATGATTGAATTTCTAATTTAAGAAATGTTCAGTTAAAAAATTTTCAATTTTTCAATATTTGATGTTTCTAGCTTAAAATTCCTTAAAATTATATAATTTTGAAATTTTGATAGTTCATTCATTGATTTTTTAATTTAGAGCATTGAAAATTATCAAATTTTGAAGTTTTCCAAAGATGTTTAAACTTATTAAAAAGAAAATTATTGAATTTCTAACTCAAGAAGTGGTCAGTTAAAATTTTTTCAATTTTTTAATATTTCACGTTTCTAGCTTAAAATTCTTTAAAATTATATATTTCTGAAAATTTTAAACTTGATTGATTGAATTTTTAATTTAGAGCATTGAAAATTGTAACGTTAATTTATATTTTTTTATATTGAAAAATGTCAGTACCTTAAATTTTATACGAATAAATTATTGAGCATTTTAATACAACCTTTTTTAATTGAAAAATTTGAAATGTTTGCGAACCCGAGAAAACCCGGGAATTTATTTCGTCGATTAAAACGGCCGCCCTCTTCTTTTGTAAAAGAAGAAGTATCTGGTTGAAGATTCTTGCATTTTGTTGAAAATTTGTTTTTTTTTTATTAAATTTTATGATTTTGCATTAAATATTATTTTATAATGCAAATATTTCGTTGTAATTTGACGTATTTTGTATACACTCTATTTTAAGTATAAATAGTTAAAATAAAAATCTGTTGAAAATTTTATTCAAATTCGCGGAATTTAGGGACAAATTCAAGAATTATGGTTTTTTTTATTATTTAATTAATCTATCGTGCTAAAATATTTAAGAATATTTTGTCGAATTGAAATTCGAAAATAAGCGTCGAAATAAAAAATTTAATAATTGATATTTTTAACTAAGCAAAAAAATTAATTTTCAACATTAAAAGATGATTTTTGAAGATAAAAAAGTTTGAAAACTTGAATTTTTACCTAGAAAGATCGATTCTCAGCCAAAACGTTTTTTTTTTTTCTTGAAACTACGATTACTGCATTTCAGTATTAATCATTTTAGTTAAAAATAAAATTATTTGGTTAAAAGTTAAATTAAATTTGATTTAAAAATAAATATAAATCTGTTTTTTGTTGTTGTTGGAAAAACAATTTTGTTAAACTGAAAATGTAACTATAGTATTTTTGATTGAAAACTACTGATCTTATTTAGTTTAAAATTCATCTTTTTCTTTGAAAATTGTTCTTTTTTTGGTTTGTTTTTGTTGACAATTCAATTGTTTGGTAGAAAATTAATTTTTTTCGTTATAAATGAATCTTTTTGGATAAAAATTCAAGTGCTTTTTTTAAATCCAAATTTCTACTTGAAAAATTAGAAATTATAAGCGGAATTAGACATTTGGGTATTATTAAACTATTTAGTTAATCTATCGAGCTAAAATATTAACGAAATATCGTGTAAGATTAATTAAATTCCTGAAAACTAAAAAAAAAGAGCATTATTTGCAATAGATTCGCGAAAAATAATACCTGGAAAAAACTTGCGATTTTTAACCGAAATATTTAAATTCTCAACCAAATAGTTTAATTTTAAATCTAGAAACATGAATTCTGAATAAAATATCTAATGATTTATATTTCAGACAATGCAAATAAATTAATTTGTAACCAAGTAGTTTAATTTTCATTCTGAAAAGATTCATTCTGAACAAAAAATAGTAATATATTGATATTTAAAAAAAAAAGTTTCATTAAAAAAACGGTTCAATGTCTAAACAAATACATCAGTTTTTCAACCTAAAAGGATGGATTCTTAACAACAATATATTAGCTTAAAATTCAACTTTTTTGTTAAATTCATATAGTTTTTTGAAAAATGGTCTTGTTTGGTAATTAATATTTTTTTGCTTGACAGTTATTGAATTTAAATATTATTTTAGTTAAAAATTCATCTTTTTGGTTGAAGATAAAAGTACTTGGTTAGAAGATAAATTAAATTTGTCCTTTTTTGTTAAAAAAAAATTAATTTTTCTAATTGAAAATGTAACTTCTATTTCAGATTGAAAACTGATCTTGTTTAGTTCAAAATTAATCTATTTTGTAAAAAAATTGTTTTATTGTTGAAAATTCAACTGTTTAATTGAGAATTAATTTTTTTTAAAATCTTTTTGTTAGAAAATTAATCTTTTTGGTTGTAAATTCATCTACCTTTAGAAGAATTAGAAGCGGTTCAAATTGCAATTACTGTGTTGAATTTTCGGCTAATAAGTTGTTGTTAAGAATCCATCTGTTTAGGTTAAAAATACTTTTTTTTTAATATCAACATATTACTATTTTTTGTTCAGAATTAATCTTTTTAGAATGGAAATTAAACTATTTGGTTAAAAATTAATTTCTTTGCTTTTTTCGACATATAAATCATTACATACTTTATTAAAAATTCATGTTTCTAGATTTTAAATTGAATTATTTGTTTAAAAATGTAACTATTTTGTTGATAATTCGACTTTGGTTCAAAATTGAACTATTTCGATGAAACCATTTTATTTCGGTTGAATTATTAACTATGTATTACATTCTTGTTAAAAATGTATCTTTTTATGTTAAAAATTTGCCTAAAAATTCAACTGTTTTGTTAAAAAAATAATTACTTTTTTTTGTTCATAATTCATCTTTCTAGATTTAAACAAAAACTTATTTGGTTGAGAATTTAAATATTTGGGTTAAAAATGCAAGTTTTTTCAGGTACAATTTTTCGCGAATTTATTGCTGATAATGTACTTGTTTGTAGTTTGTAGGAATTTAAATAATATTGCACGATATTCTTTAATATTTTAAAACCATATATTAATTAAATAGTTATATAGTACCCAAATGTTTAATTCTGCTTCTAATTTATAATTTTTCAAGTAGAAATTTGGATTTAAAAAAAAACAGATGAATTTTTAACCAAAAAGATTAATTTTCTACCAAACAGTTGAATTTTCAACAAAAAACGATCAATTTTCAAAGAAATATATGAATTTTAAAGTAAATAAGATAAGTAGTTTTCAATCAAAAATAGAATAGTTACATTTCCAGTTTAAAAAATATATTTTTCTATACAACTAAAGGCAAAACAGATTTATTTTTAAACTTTTAGAAGAGTACTTTTATTTTCAACTAAAGTGATTAATATTTAAATGCAATAATTGTATTTTAAAGCAAAAAAATATTAATTTTCAAACTTGACAATTTTTCAAAAAAGTATATGAATTTTTAACTGATTCGTTTTTGTTAGGACTGAAAGAAAAACATTAATTATAATACATTTGCGAAAAATCTTTCCTGGAAATATTTCACAAAGGTTTTACAGATTTCGAAAATTTCTCAAGTATTTCAAAGATTTTGCCAAAATTGTAAAAGATTTTATAGATATGTTGAAAATTTCACAAAGATTTTAAAGATTTTACAAATTCCCAAAGGTTTTTACCAAAATTTTAAAAGGATTTATAAAATTTTCAGATTTTACGGAGATTTAGAAAATTTGAAGATATCAAAACACTTTACAAAATTTTTAAAGATTTCACAAGATTTTAAATACTTCCAAAGATTTCAGCGAATTTACAGAGATTTAAAAAAACTTTACTAAGATTTATAGATATTCACAAAAATGTTACAAAAACGACTTACGTTCGCAAAAAATAAAAAAATAATTGATTCATGATTCTGCTTCCTTTTGAAATTTCTTGTTAAAAATGTATCTTTTTATGTTAAAAATTTGCCTAAAAATTTAACGGTTTTGTTAAAAAAATAATTGCTTTTTTTTGTTCAGAATTCATCTTTCTAGATTTAAACAAAAACTTATTTGGTTGAGAATTTAAATATTTGGGTTAAAAATGCAAGTTTTTTCAGGTACAATTTTTCGCGAATTTATTGCTCATAATGTACTTGTTTGTAGTTTGTAGGAATTTAAATAATATTGCACGATATTCTTTAATATTTTAACACCATACATTAATTAAATATTTAAATAGTACCAAAATGTCTAATTCTGCTTCTAATTTATAATTTTTCAAGTAGAAATTTGGATTTAACAAAAAAACAGATGAATTTTTAACCAAAAAGATTAATTTTCTACCAAACAGTTGAATTTTCAACAAAAACGACCAGTAGTTTTCAATCAAAAATAGAATATTTACATTTTCAGTTTAAAAAATATATTTTTCTACAGAACAAAAAGCAAAACAGATTTATTTTTAAACTTTTAGAAGAGTACTTTTATTTTCAACTAAAGTGATTAATATTTAAATGCAATAATTGTATTTTAAAGCAAAAAAAAAAAAATTAATTTTCAAACTTGACAATTTTTCAAAAAAGTATATGAATTTTTAACTGATTCGTTTTTGTTAGGACTGAAAGAAAAACATTAATGATAATACATTTGCGAAAAATCTTTCCTGGAAAAAGTTTGAATTTCTGGGTTTTTTTCTCTCTCCAGGATTTGAGTAGACACCCTGTAGAATGTATAATATATCTCTGAGGATTAATTGACTTGTTCTCCTCATCTATCTATCTGCCTACCTACCTCGTCTCTAAACTCTCTAAATATAAGGATAAGGATAAAGATAAAGATAAGGAATGTTGAGTGAGGTCTGAAATGGTTGTTCTCCATAACTAAGTTGTTATTTTATGGTGCCACAGGCGGTGGAAAGGAGTGGCGTGGCGTGGCGAGTGTAGCTGAGAGTAGCTGAGATGATGGGGTAGCTGTAGCTGTAACTGTAGCTGAGAGTAAGCAGTAAGCAAGCTGAGTTTGCAGTAGCGAGCAGGTTCGCGTTTGGGGGGTGCAGAAATAAGCACGAGTCCGAGTCTGAAGCAAAGCACAGCGCAGCCTTTTCGACTTACAAGTGGAAAGGCGAAACGGGAAAACGGGAAAGGGGTGTGTGTGTTGTGTTTTTCTAGTTGAAGAAGGGCCCATTATTTAATTATTTTCAAATAATATCTCATTTTTCCTCAAAACTTCACGCTAATTGAGCAGGCAGGCCGCTTGCTCGGGCAGATGACAATTTCGCCACAGCTACCTGTGTACCGTTCCCCCACTACGCGGCGTCTACTGACCCTGTCGAGCTGCTGCCAGTGAGCTTGGTCAGCGGGGGGGAGCATTTGTTCCTAATGAGGCCTAAAATATGGAATATAAAAATTTTTTTAATTTCCCACTTAGTAAATCACGAATATGATATTCGAAATCTACGAATTATAACGATTCCAACGATATGTTGTTTGACTCATAGAGTTGAAAAAAAGTTTATACATGTTTGACACAAAAGACAAT
>NC_046660.1:12204421-12211863 GCF_010883055.1 Belonocnema kinseyi
TCGAATATCATATTTGTGATTTACTAAGTGTGAAATTTAAAAAATTTTATATTCCATATTTTAGGCCTCATTAGGAACAAAGGCCCCCCGCTGACCAAGCTCGGTGGCAGCAGCTCGACGGTGTGAGGGGAAGCCGCGTAGTGGGGGACGGTACACAGGTAGCTGGGGCGGAATTGACCATCGCCCGCTTGCTCTCCCATTGAAGCGAACAAGTTTCATATTTTCAAAATAATGATTTACGTCGATGAGTTCATTAATTATCATTACTAAATTCAAGGCTGGACAAAAAAAAATGTTTCTGAATTCTCGTCAATTCTTTAAATTAGTTGTACATTTTTTCATTAGTGGTGTCTGCAAAATTAAGAAAAACCCGAAACTGCAATCTGTTTGTGAGTATGATTTTTTCGAAAATTCAAGTTTAATATATAATTTAAAAAAAAAAAATTTTTTACACAAATTATTGATAAAAGTTTATATTTATTTCATTTAAAATTCATCTTTTTTGTTTACATTCAACTGTTTCTTATTTAATATTAAAATATTTTTTGGTCGGAACATAACTATTCAATTTTGCGTCTTTTTTTGGTTTAAAATTACCTGCTTTTTATTTGATATTAAAATACTGCTTTGTTAAAAGGTAATTTTTTTAAATTTTAATTTTGTTTTACAGAAATTATTGATTAGTTATTCTGTTTGGAAAAAAGTAATATTTTAAGGACGGTTCAGTTTTTCTTGCGTATTTTTGAATTTTACAAACAGTTTTCTATTTTCTTAGAGCGAAAACTGAAAATTATTATATTTTGAAATTAGAAAACCAACTGTTTTGGTGAAAAATCACTGTTATTTTTGGTTTAATTCAACTGTCTTTGCGTTAAAATGTTAGTGTTTGAAGTTTGTTCTCTTTGGTTCAAAATTCGTCCTTTCTGATTGAATTCAACGGGTTTTAATTTTAAATATTTTTTGGTTGAAATATGAAAACTATTTTGAGGAAAATTGTTTTTTTTTTTCGTTGTAAATGGATTAACTGATAATTTAACATGGTCGTTTTTGGTTAAAAATTTCTACTCTCTTTCAGTTAAAAAATTAACCATTTGGATTAAAATTTCACCTGTTGTGTTTGAAAATTAATCTTAATGCTCAACAATTAATCTTTTTGGTTAAAAAATCATTTTTCGGTTGAAAATTTAACTAATTTTTTAAAAATGCATACTTTTTCTTGAAAGCTGATATTTCTAACTGATAATTCAACTATGTTTTTGAAATTTGACTTTATTTTTAGAATTTATTTTGTTTCACAATTTCTATTCTTTGGTTAAAAATGTAACCACTTTGTTAATAATATATTTTTTGTTTTAAAATTAATTTTTTAGTTCAAAATTATATATTTAATTAAAAAGTTAATTATTTTATTTTTTGCTACAAATTCTTTTTAGATTCGAATTCATTTGTTCCGGTTAAAGTTTAAACTATTTCATTGAAAAATTTTGTTGAGAATTAATTTTTTAACTTAAAAATAAGGTCATTCATTTGAAATTAGTCTTTTTTGTTTAAATTCAACTGCTTGTTATTTAATAATAAAATACTTTTTGTTTAGAAAAGTAATTTTTTTTAACAGAACATTTAATCATTCCATTTTTGGTTGAAATTTTTTTCTCTTTTTTTTTTGTAAAAATTTTTCTTTTCTTAGCTGAATTAATTTTCAATTAAAAAAGATCAGTTTTAAACGAAAAAAGAAAAAAAAATCAAACAAAAATTGAATGGTTGGAACTTCCTTTTTTTACAAATGGACTTTAAACTTTTTTTAATGGCTTGTATATAAAAAAAAGCTATTTTTCGATTATTAAATTTAAATTTTCGCAGAACTCGGACGCGAGCAAATTGAATGAGAAAAGTTAGATCGATCCAGAATGTTGAAAAATTCTACTTTTAATTCGAGCCTATTCGAATAGGTCGGATTTAATTTTATTGATTCGACAAATGCAAACCACTGATTAAAAAAAAAAAATTCATCTTGAATTGAAGTAAAGTTTAAGTCGTTAAATTTAACTTTAATGGATTTTTTTTTCTAAATTTGTCTTTAATTTTAATTTAATTTAATTTTTTTAAATAACGTTTTTTTATATTATGCTACAAGAATCTCATAAGCAGGAATTTCGAAGGTTTTTGATTCGAAAGTTTAAAAATTCAATTTTGCTACCTCCTCGCAGTCTACTGCATGGGAAAGGGAGGGAGTGGGGGTATTTTTTTTTATCTCTATATACTGTGTTTTTCTATTTCAGGCTTTTAAAAAATGAAAATGAAGTAAGTATAAATCACACATTATTGTCCAAGATTCTTACGATGCGAAATTTATTTATTATTCAAAAACTCTCCCTTCAATATTTTACCCAGAAGATTTTTATTAAATTAAGAGGCATTAAATTCTTAAGAAATGTAAAAAAATAATTTAATTTTTACTTTTTAGCCTATTCAAAAAAAAAAATTGCATTTTTGCGAAGAAAAGTTTTTCTCAACGCTTAACGCTCATGTACATTTTGTTTATTGTACAAGTTTGATTGTTATTAAACAAATAAAGAATTCTCATAAATTGTTCGCTTTTCGGAAAAAGGAATTTCCAATTTTTCTTACATTGATAATAGTAACAGGCTTTTAAACTTAGGATGGTGTTTGAATTTTTCCTATTTGAAATTTCGTCTTTTTTTATAGGCAATTAATTTTTTTTAGGTTGAAAACTGAACTATTTTTTGGAAAATTCGCATTTTTGTTCCCGAACAAATTTTTTGAATAGAAAATTCATTTTCTTGCTTCAAAATGTCACAAAATTTGTTTTTGTTGGAAATTATTATTTTTTTAACTGAAGTTTAAACTATTCTATTTTTAGTTACAAATTGAACTTTTTTTTTTTTAGTAGAAAATTCATGTATTTTGTTGAAAAGTAGTCTTTTAAGGTTGAAAAATTAACTATTTGATTAAAATTCCTTTTTGTTGACTGAACACTCATCTTTTTGGTTAAAAAATTCAATTATTTTGTGGCAAATTTTTTTTCCAAATGAAAAATGTAAATTTTTTTTAGTTGAAAATTCGTGTTTTGGTAGAAGATTTATTTAAAATTTCTATTTTTTGTATATATTTTAACATCACTAACGTTTACAATTTATTTCTAAGTTTTTTTTTACTGTAGATGTAAATATTCCATTTTAGATTGAAAATTGAACTACTTGGTTGATAATTGATCTAATTTGTTGAGCTTTTGGTCGAAAATTCAATTGTTTGGCGAAAAATTCCTTCTTTTTTTTTTGAAGATTCATCTTTTTGGTTTAAAAAAAATTAAGTATTTTTTGGAAAATTCGTTTTTTTTGTCGCAAATTAAAATGTTTTACCTAAGGATTTAACTGTTCCATTTTTAGTTGAGAATTCAGCTATATGATTGAAATTTTGTACTTTTGGATAGAAATTTTATCTTTTTTGTTGTAAATTTAACTATATATAATATTTTATTTTTTTAGCTGAAAATTTGTCTTTTGGTATAAAGTTCATCTTTTTGATTGGAAATTTTTAGTTAAAAATTTATCTTTTTTCCTCAGTTGAAAATTAAACTATTTGGTTGAAAATTAATGCATTTTATTGAAAATTCCTAATTTGTTGTAGATATTTAATCATCACTCGTTTAAAATTAATTTCTAGTAGCTTTTTTGTTGTAATTTATTTTTGCCGTAAATGTAAATATTCCATTTTTAGTTTGAAATTTAACTATCTGGTTGGAATTTTATTTAAAATTATAAGTCATTGGCTGTAAATTATTCTTTAAAAAGTGACTATGATTGACAAAAAGTCAGTAAAGAGTGCTTCTTGTTTACAACTTTTTGTTTCGAAAATTGATTAAAAACCGTTTTGGGAAAAATATAAAATTTATCTAAAAACTAAAATAAATAAAAAATGAAAATGAGCTAAAAATAAATTAAAAATTATAAGTTAAAAATATCGCTTTGTACGTTTATTAAGAATGTAATGCTTTAATCCGTATTAAGAATTGAAAGATGTGTAGAACCTTCGAATATTAGGTTCCACATTTCTTCCGCTGTGCGTTCACTTTAAAAAAAATTTATTTTGAGAAAAAATGCATCAATTGTTTATATTTGAGAATCTGTTTTTTCGGACAATAATGATAGTGAATTTAATTTAATATTAACTTGACCCTTTGCAGCCAGTTGTAGTGACATCGAGGTTGATTTAATAAATAAAAAACGAATTAAATGGACAAACTGGCTATCTTTATTTTTCACTCCATTATCCGTAAATGAATAAAATTGGCAACGTTGGATGATACAACGAGGCTCTCTATCTTAAGTGGAAATTTATACACTCCTATTATAGAGGCACACTTTTACTAATCTTAATCAAAGAATCCAGAGAGCAACCATTAGTAATATCACATATTTGTGCTCGTGTTTAAATGGCACATTGCTGCTTGTGCGTGTATGACTAATTGAAAGCCGTTTTTTTTCACAAGCCACGCTCTATCTTTGCTGTTTTCTTCAAATTGGACATTGCAGGGTGTCGGTTTCTTGAAAATTTGTTCTGCTATATTTAAATTTGAGAACTTCCAATTTCAATCTTTGGACGCTTAGATTTAAGGTGCTTCAAATGTCTGGGTTTCGCGAGATCCATAAAGTGTCTACAAAGAACGAATTGTTTTACCCTCAAATGGTACACTAGTGCGAATTTGCACCCGAAGTTTTTTCATTTAGTTGGCATTTATGCAAGCACAACTGCAGCGGATTATCTCCACATATATTAAATATTTGTGATATATACTAGTTGTTTATTATATGCTCAATATATTAAATATTTTATATTAATATTGCAAAAAACAATTCGCACCAGTGTACCGTTTGAGGGCTAATGTAATATTTTTAGGACGTAATCTCTAGCCACAGTCGAAACTGAGGGATTTTTTTCGGCAAATCTTGTTTTTTTTTGTGATTAAAAATATGTGTTTTTTTGTGCCTTTAAAATTCAAGACGCTGGATATTGTGTTATTATTATATATTTTGTTAGCTATATAATAACCTTATTTTTTTATTATTTTAAACTCGCCAGCACCAAGGAGGATATTGCACCATATATTATTAGAAATTTATTATTATTGTATTATATTAGGGGAGAGTGGTCCTAAGTCGGCACCCTCGTGTTTCTGAAGAGACATTTTCCATTTTTGTCCATTCTATGCAGCATCTACGGGTGTGTAAATATTTGGAAAATTTCAATTGATTAAGTGCATTAGTTTCTGTGTTTCGATTTCTTTTTCCGTGTGCATAATAGCATGAAATGTGTAAATATTTGTAGCGGTCCTGTCATGTTTTTTTTTTCATTGTGAATAGTTTAAATTGGTCCATTACCTCGATAGAATGAGATAACATGAACTTTTTCTTGCACTTGAACTGAAAAAATTATGTGCCGACTCAGGATGAAAATTCTTATCCTTTTTTTTTTTAAATTAATCTTAATGCTTAAAAATTAATCTTTTTTGTTGAAAAAATTATTTTTTTATTAAAAACTTTTCATTTTTTTTTAATTCGTTTTTTTCTTGAAAATTTATATTTCTAATTGAAAATTCAACTGTTTTTGGAAATTGACTTTCTCTATGAAATTATTCTTCTTGATTGCACATTAATTTAGCTTAGTTAAAATTAAACTACTTTGCTAAAAAAAAAAAAAAGTTTTTTTGTTGTTAAAAATTAATTTTTTTTAGTTATAAACTTGATTGTTTGGTAGATAATTAATCTTTCTGTGCAAATTCATATTTTCCTTTCAAAATTCATTATTTTTGGTTGAAAATTTTAAGTATCTCGATTAATTTAAATATCTCCTTTTTCTTAAAAATGATTTTTTTTTTTAAACTGAAAAGTTACGTATTTCATTTTTGGTTACACATTCTTTTTAGTTGTTTAAATTCGACTGTTTGTTATTCAATATTGAAATATTTTTTGGTCGGACTATCCAAATATTCAATTTTTCGTTGAAAATTCGTCTTTTTTTTGGTTCAAGAGTTATACTACTTAGTTAAAAAAGTCGATTTTTCATTCAGATTTTTTTTCGCTCGCGTAAGAACATAAAATGTGTAAACATTTGTAGCGTCCTGTGTCGGCCCTAAACAGCTGGTCTTAAGTCGGCACTTTTTTTTGCTTTTATTATTTTATTTTGTTGTGTCAATTTGATGTCACTCGTCTCTTGTTGATTTTTGTGTATGTGTGTGTTTTTTTTTGTAAGGTGGCCATTTTATTTTCTGTATTTTCCATTGATTTTTCACTGATTTTAAATATGTGCAGACTTAGGACCGCCATTTTGAGAAATAAGCAAAATCGTACCTGACCAGACATAAAAGTTCCATTAAACCCCGTTTTCGACAAAAACTCTTATTGTGCCGACATAAGGAAGACTGTTCTCTATACATTCATCTAAAAGTCTTTAGATTATTTCATTTGAAATGGTTCAGATTGGTCCATTAGCTCCTGAAAATTGCATAAACTATACTTTTTCTTGCACTTGGTTGGAAAAAAATTATGTGCCGACTTAGGGCCACCATTTATAAAAATAAAAAAAAAAACGTACCTAAAATTAAAGCGTCATTAAACCATATTTTCATGCAAAATTTCACAGTGCCGACATAGGACGACTCTTCCTTGTATATTCTTTTAAGTCTCGAAAATAGGATACTTGCAGATGTTTGTGCATTTTTAAATGGGAAAAAAATGTCAAGGCCTTTAAATTATCTAGTCAAAATATTATATTATTAAAAAATTGATCCTTGTAGACGTATTTTGATTTTTGCGAAAAATCCCGAGTCGTTTGAAGCACCTTAATCTTGAAAATGGAAGCTCTCGAATTGTAAGTACTTGGGGGGGGGGGGGGGGGGGGGGGGGGGGGGGGGGTGATTGCAATTTTATCGGAAAAATTATTCCAGTGTCAACACCCTAGGAAAATGTACAAACGGTGTCTAAAATTTATACACTATCTCTAAGGATCGCTAAGGTTTCTAATTCTCTTAAATTGACTTCTTGATGAAAATTTTTGGTGCAATAATTTGCCCAGTTAAGTACAGTAAAGCCACTAAAATGTGACCAGCGAAATATATACTTTTATAGTAAGTCATTGTTTCGTGGAGTTCGAGCAACTGGAACGAGAGTCCGAGGTACGCCATGCAGGACATTTTCATGAACCACAGAAAAGCGCCTAGCAGCGTTTTCGTCTGAAAAATAAAATTGGAAGATTTTTCATGTACAAATTTTTCTATACTGTAATAATATAAATTCAAATAATTTATGGAATTTTAATCTTCAAAATTGAAACTTTATAAACTATTTTCAGTTTTGTTTTAAACTTCAAAATTTATAGCCATAATAATAAATGCTTTTATTATATTTCAAATAAGTGAAAAGTGT
>NC_046660.1:12211963-12212988 GCF_010883055.1 Belonocnema kinseyi
TATTTTCAGTTTTGTTTTAAACTTCAAAATTTATAGCCATAATAATAAATGCTTTTATTATATTTCAAATAAGTGAAAAGTGTGGAATTTTTATTTATAAATGACAATTGGAACATTATTAATTCGCAAAAAATTCAATTAATATAAAATTATAAAATAATAAATAAGATAATGAAATATTTTTTAAGATTCCTGGCAAATTTTTAAATGATTTTTAATTTTGTAAAATAAAATGGAGAATATTTTAAAACATTTCAAGAGATTTTTAGGCATCAAAGCAGAATCTGGAACATTTTAAAGCAATTAAAAAAAAATTTCGGGTTTTAAAAAATGTTTGAGAAAATTCTAATCATTTGAAAGTATTAAAAATAATTTAAAATTTTGAAGCATTTTGAAAAAATATAAACAAAATGTAGATTTTTGAAAATTAAAAAAAAATCTAGTAGCGGAAAGCATTAACATCAAATTGAAACTTTATAAACTATTTTCAGTTTTGTTTTAAACTTCAAAATTTATAGCCATAATAATAAATGCTTTTATTATATTTCAAATAAGTGAAAAGTGTTGAATTTCTATTTATAAATAACAATCGGAAAATTATTAATTCGCAAAAAATTTAATTAATATAAAAAAATGCATATTTTTTAAGATTTCAAACAGAAAGTTTAGGAGCCTTCTTTTATGAATATTGAAATGTTTCAAAAAAATAAAAAGATTTTCTTAAGATTCTTAGGAAAATTTTAAATATACTTTTCAAAATTCTTAGGATTTTTAAAGGTTTCAAAATAATACAATAATTTTTAGGATTCTTGGCAAATTTTCAAATGATTTTTCATTTTGTAAAATAAAATGGAGAATGTTTTAAAAAATTTCAAGAGATTTTTAGGCATCAAAGAAGAATCTGGAACATTTTAAAGCAATTAAAAAAAAAATTACGGGTTTTAAACAATGTGTGAGAAAATTCTAATCATTTAAAAGGATATTTAAAAGTTTTAAAAATAATTTAAAATTTTGAAAGATTTAAA
>NC_046660.1:12213088-12218295 GCF_010883055.1 Belonocnema kinseyi
TTATAGCCATAATAATAAATGCTTTTATAATATTCCAAATAAGTGAAAAGTGTGAAATTTTTATTTATAAATGACAATTGGAACATTATTAATTCGCAAAAAGTTCAATTAATATAAAATTATAAAATAATAAATAAAATAAGATAATAAAATTATTTTTAAGATTCCTGGCAAATTTTTTAATGATTTTTCATTTTGTAAAATAAAATGGAGAATATTTTTAAAAATTTCAAAAGATTTTTAGGCATCAAAGCAGAATCTGGAACATTTTAAAGCAATTAAAAAAAAATTACGGGTTTTAAACAATGTGTGAGAAAATTCTAATCATTTGAAAGTTTTAAAAATAATTAAAAATTTTGAAGCATTTAAACAAATATAAACAAAATGTAGATTTTTGAAAATTAAAAAAAAATCTAGTAGTGGAAAGCATTAACATCAAATTGAAACTTGATAAACTATTTTCAGTTTTGTTTTAAACTTCAAAATTTATAGCCATAATAATAAATGCTTTTATTATATTTCAAATAAGTGAAAAGTGTTGAATTTTTATTTATAAATAACAATTGGAAAATTATTAATTCGCAGAAAATTTAATTAATATAAAAAAATGCATATTTTTTAAGATTTCAAACAGAAAGTTTAGGAGCCTTCTTTTATGAATATTGAAATGTTTCAAAAAAATAAAAAGATTTTCTTAAGATTCTTAGGAAAATTTTAAATATACTTTTCAAAATTCTTAGGATTTTTAAAGGTTTCAAAATAATACAATAATTTTTAGGATTCTTGGCAAATTTTCAAATGATTTTTCATTTTGTAAAATAAAATGGAGAATGTTTTAAAAAATTTCAAGAGATTTTTAGGCATCAAAGCAGAATCGGGAACATTTTAAAGCAATTAAACAAAAATTACGGGTTTTAAACAATGTGTGAGAAAATTCTAATCATTTAAAAGGATATTTAAAAGTTTTAAAAATAATTTAAAATTTTGAAAGATTAAAAGAAATATAGATTTTTGAAAACTTAAAAAAAATTAATCTAGTAGCGGAAAGCATTAGCATCAAATTGAAACTTTATAAACTATTTTTAGTTTTGTTTTAAACTTCAAAATGTATAGCCATAATAATAAATGCTTTTATTATATTTCAAATAAGTGAAAAGTATGGAATTTTTATATATAAATGACAATTGGAACATTATTAATTCACCAAAAATTCGAGTAAGTGTAAGAGCAACTTATAAGGTTTGTAACGATTCACAAATAAATTTAAGGAAAAATGTAGATTGTTGAAAATTTTGAACTAAAAGTTTAGAGGTTTTTTATGAATTTGAAGGTTTCAAAAAAATAAAAAAAAATTTCTTAAATCTTAGGAAAATTTCAAATGACAAATCTTTCAAAATTCTTAGGATCTTTACATATATTTACAATAACATTTAAAGAGATTTCCAGGTGTAAAAAAAGGATCCGGTTTTTATGAAATATTTGGAGAAATTCAAATCATTTCAAAAGATATTTAAAAGTTTTAAAAACATTTTTAAAATAATTTCGAATTTGGTGACATTTAAAAAAATCATAATAATAAAACGTAGATTTTTGAAAATTTAGAAGTAAAATATGAAAACTGTAAGGATTTTGAAAGATTTATAATAACAAAAAGATTTTTTAAAAAGCGCCTAGCAAATAAAACTCCTGGCAAATAAAATTGAAAGATTTTTCATGTATACATATTACTCTATTATAATAATATAAATAGTCAAAAAAGAATGTGGAACATTTTAGGAAAGTTTTTTAAAGCTTTTACGGTTTTTACAAAATGTTTTAAAACATTTCAATCATTTTAAATAATATTTTTAAGTTTTGAAAACATTTAAAAAAAATTTCAACGACTTAAAAAAAAATTAAAGAAAATGTAAATTTTTGAAATTTTAAAAACTTTTTAAGGATTTTGAAAGGCTTAATAACAAAAAAATTGTAAGATTCCTGAGAAATTTTTTTTATGATTTTTCATTTTTAAAAATTAACCTAGTAGCGTTTTCGTCTGGAAAATAAAATGAAAAGATTTTATGTGTACATGTTTATATATTATAATAATATAAATATAAAATTAAATATTTCACGGATTTTAATCCTCAAAATGAAATTTTCCGTTTCGGAAATCCTCATAAACAAATTTGAACTTTATAAACTATTTTCAATTTTATCTTAAACTTAAACATTATTATTATTATTATTATAAATAACAATTGGACAATTATTAATTTAAAACTTTTAAATATTTAAAAAAATGAAGACATTTTTTGTTGAAAATATGGAAAGAAAATTTGACAAGCTCTTTACGAACTTTGAAAGGTTTCAAGAGAATAACTTTTTTTTGGATTCTTAGGAAAATTTAAAATGAAAAACCTTTCAAAATTCATAGATTTTTTAAAGGTTTCCTGATAAAAAAAGGTACTCAAGATTCCTGGAAATTTTTTTTATTTTGTAAAAAAGTTTAGGGAGAATTTTTAAAAACATTTCAAGAGATTTTCAGTTGTCAACAAATAATCTGGATCATTTTAAGAATTTTTATTTTTATGGGTTTTACAAAATTTTTGAAAAAATTCGAATCATTTTAAAAGATATTTTTAAGTTTTGAAAACATTTATTAAAAATAATTCAAAAATTTGAACAATTTAAAAAAAATTAAAGAAAATGTACATTTTTGAAATTTTTGAAATAAAATTTGAGAGATTTTTAATGATTTTGAAAGGTTCAATAAACATTTTTTTTTTTAATTCCTGGGAAGTTTTTTTGATGATTTTTCTTTTTGAAAAATGAACCTGGTAACGTTTTCGTCAGGAAAATAAAATGGAAAGATTTCAGGTGTACATGTTTATATATAATAATAATAATAATAATAATAATAATATAAATATAAAATCAAATAATTTACGGATTTTAGCTATAAACTATTTTCCATTTCAAATATTTTTTCAGTCTAAAATATTCCATTTTTAACCGGTTTGATTTGAAGCCTATTAATTTAAAAAGAGGATAATTTTTTTTATATTTAGCAATCTATGAATGTTCATCTAAAATGAGCAAATATAAATTAAAGATTCAAACGTGAACAATTTGAGATTCCATTTTTGGAAATAGAACCTCGAATTCTTCATATTTTCACTTGCTAAATTTCAACTTTAAACGCTGCAGTTTTAATTATATCATTACAATTTTTTTATTTGTAAGCGAATATGGAAAATTTTTGTTTATAAATAAGAATTAGAACATTGTTATAAAATTTATAAATATAATTAAATGCTTTTATTCTATTTCAAATAAGTGAAGTGTTGAATTGTTATTTATAAATAACATTTGGAAATTAATTAATGAACAAAAAAATTCGAGTAAGTGTATGAGAAATTCAGAAGTTTTTATAAGATTCCAAAATAATTTAAAACATTAAAAGCAAAATGTAGAGAATTTTTAAAAACATTTCAAGAGATTTTCAGTTTAACAAAAAAGAATGTGAAACATTTCAAATTATTTAATAAAAAATAAAGAACTTAATTTAAAATTTACATTTAAAAAAAAAATTTTAATTTTTTCGAGATTTAAAAAAAAACGTAGATTTTTGAAAATTTAAAAATAAAAATTGAAAAATTTTTAAGGATTTTGAATAGTTTTTAATAAGAACAAAATTTGTTAAGATTCCAGAGAAAATTATTTGTGATTTTTCGTTTGGAAAAATTAATCTTAAGAGAATATTTAAAGACGCAAAAAGATTTCTGAAACCATAAAAAAAATATGGCAGATTTTGAGGTAATTCAACCAAAATTTAAGATTAAAAGGTAAAAATTTGTTTTGACAAATTTAAATCATTTAAAAAGAATATTTGGAGGTTTTTAAAGAATTCAAACAAGAAACTAATAGATTTCAATAATTTGAAGTGATTCTAAAATATTTTATAGACTTTCGGGTATTTTAACAAACTCTAAAGAATTTCATAAAGAGCTTTAAAAAGTTTCAAAGGATTTGAAATGTTTTAGGGTATATTAAAAGATTCCAAGGAATTTTATCAGATTTTCGAGGATTACGAAAGATTTTAAAAGTTTCGATATATTTTAGGGTATTTTTAAGTAATTCCAAAAGATTTTATATTATTTTTGAAAACTCTTGAGAAATTTCTCAAGCTTTATTAATTTCAAGGATTTTAAATATATTTCAAAGGATTATTTTAAGGAAATATTTCAGGGTATTTAAAAATATACTAAGGAATTTTATAAGATTTTCAGGAATTTCAATGATTATACGAGATTTCAAAAGCTCTCAAGGTATTTTATTAAATTTTCCAGGATTCCACAAAATATAAATTCAGGATTTCAGAGAATTTTAAAGACATATTTAAGATTTTTCTTTTAAATTCCAAGGAATTTTCAAGAGTTTAAACACATTTTAAGGGGTTTAACAAAATTTGAAATATCTTAGGGTATTTTAAATATATTTCAATAATTTGAACTGATTCTAAAATATTTTATAGACTTTCGGGTATTTAAAAAAATTCTGAGAAATTTCACAAAGAGCTTTAAAAAGTCATTTTTTAACTATTTTTAGGGTCAAGAAAATGTAATTTAAAAAGATAAATAAATCATTGCAGGTTGAGTCTACCTTTATGACACTAGAGGGTGGAAAAACTGTATTGAAATCTTTGTTAATCCAAAAAAAAGTCTAGTGCCATAATTTTTTATTCTTGTAGGGTGTCAAAAATTGCATTTTTTCATAATTTTGACTAAAATCTACTGACTCGTTGTGATTTATCACTGAAAATCTAAAAAGAAGGCGGGAATTTTCAAATTACCATAACTCGGGTCTTGATTTATGGTCAATTAAAAATTAATTTAACTAAAAATAAAAAAACATCAAGACTTTTACTAAAAATTACTGCATCTTGGTAATTCAATACTGAAATCTAAAAAAAAGCCGAGAATTTTCAAATGACCATAACTCGGGTCTCGAGTTATGGTCGACTAAAAATTAATTTAACTAAAAATAAAGAAATATTAAGACTTTTACTAAAAATTACAGATTCTTGTTGATTCAATACTGAAAATCTAAAAAAAGCCGGGATTTTTCAAATTGCCATAACTCGGGTCTCGAGTTATGGTCGATTAAAAATTAATTTAACTAAAAATATATAAATATTAAGAGTTTTACTAAAAATTACTGATTCT
>NC_046660.1:12218395-12237638 GCF_010883055.1 Belonocnema kinseyi
AAAAATTACTGATTCTTGTTGATTCAATGCTGAAAATCTAAAAAAAAAGCCGGGATTTTTTAAACGACCATAACTCGGGTCTAGATTTATGGCCGATTAAAAGTTAATTTAACTAAAAATATAAAAATATTAAGACTTTTACTAAAAATTACTAATTCTTGGTGATTCAATGCTGAAAATCTAAAAAAAAAGCCGGATATTTCAAATTGCCATAACTCGGGTCTCGAGTTATGGTCGATTAAAAATTAATTTAACTAAAAATATATAAATATTAAGACTTTTACTAAAAATTACAGATTCTTGTTGATTCAATGCTGAAAATCTAAAAAAAAAGCCGGGATTTTTCAAATTACCATAACTTGGGTCTCGAGTTATGGTCGATTAAAAATTAATTTAACTAAAAATATTAAGACTTTACTAAAAATTACTGATTTCTGTTGATTCAATTCTGAAAATCTAAACAAAAAAGCCGGGAATTTTCAAATGACCATTTTTTTAGCAGACAAAAGTTGTTATAGGCGATTAAATTCGGGCCAAATTCATAAAATTTCATACTTACAAGACTATTTTCTTCTAATTGCTTGTAGATTTTGACATAAATATCTTCCATTGGCAAAAAGAATACAATTTGGCCGATGCAGAGAAAATATCCAGGGGAATATCCATGCCAAATTGCAGAAAGTAAAAAGACAACTGCAGTTCTCAGTGGTTTAAATGGAAATCTTTTGTACACACAATGGGCCATCCAATACTGGACGGTTGTATTCCAAACTTTCATAGCTTCCCTCACTGTTATACAAGTTTCCACTTTTTCCACATACATATTGTGAATTGCCTCGAAATTTATTTCTTCTTTCTTTAGTTGTTCTACATCGTTAGCCCTAGAAAAAAATACAAAATATCGAAGAAACACCTGTTTATTGAAGAAAAATGTACTATATTTCTGGGAAAGAAGGGGAGGCCGTCCATAAAATACTTAATCAATTTTCGGCTTTTTTATCCCCCTGCCTTCTTGCCGACGACCATAATTTTGTTAAAAACTTACTAATTCAATTTTTAACTAAATAATTAAAATTTTCCATGAAATAGTTGAATTTTCAAGAAAGCTGTTAAATTTCTAACCAAATAGTTTAATTTTCTACCAAAAAAAACTAAATTTTAAATGTATAAAGTTGAATTTTTAACGTAAAAGTAACGGTTGATATTTCAACCAAGAAAAAAAGTAAAGAATTTTTTGTTTAAAGAGTTGAATTTTCAACAAAATAATGTAATTTTCGACAAAACAGTTAAATTTTTAACCTAAAAAGATGAATTCTGAATCAAAAAAGCAGGATGGCTGCTTCACTGGGAAAACCGGGAAATGACAATGGATTTATTTATGGCCGGGAATTTTACAAATTTTTAAAAGCAAAAAATCTGTCCAACTTTGATTTCGACCGTTTTTTAAAAATTAGTTAAATTTTTATCTATTTCAATTATATCATTCAGTTTAGAATGCACAATTTGAAAATCTTTCACTTAAAACATTTTCCATTTTATACTTTAAAACTTTAAGCGTACATTTTAATTTATATAATTAAAAAATTCAGTTTTAAAGGCGCTTAAAATCGAAGATTTTTGCTCCAAACATTTTCAGTTGATCAACAGTAAATACAAATTAATTAATGATTTTTAAAATTAAATTGTACTTTGGATTTAAAAAGTGAATAATAATTGATTTTACAAGACGATTCGGAATCAGTTTACAACTATCAGGGTGGCCGCTGGACCCGGAAATGATTGGGAATTTTTTGAGACCCGGAAATGACACTGCATTTTTTTACCGGGAATTTTACAAATTTGTAGAAGAAAAATCTGACCACCTTCGATTTTAATTTTTAAATAATTAGTTGATTTTTTATGTTTTTCAATGATGCTATTATTTAGCTTACAATGCGTAATTAAAAATTTTTTACTTAAAACATTTTCCATTTAAAGCATTTTAAAATGATTTCTTAAAGACTTGAACAAATACAAATTAAAAGCCTTTGATGTTTAAAATTTTAGATAAAAAAATTTTGATTTAATTAATAAATAATTTTTCTTAAAATTTATCTGTGAAAGTGTGACTGAAATTAAATGTAACTATTTTTAATTTTAAAATAACTTCATAATAATATATTCTTAATTAAAGGATTTTATTAAATTAAAAATATTGTTACAGTAGAAAATATTCAATTTTTAACCCATTTAATTTGAAATTTTTAATTAAAAAAAAGATTAATTACTGAATATTTAGCAATATTTAAATTTTTATGTAAGACAAGTAAATTGAAACCAAATATTTGCAAGTAAAGAATCTTTAACTCAATTGTTTGACATAGAAAGCCTGGAATCGTTAAAATGTCGAAGAGCCTTTAAACTTTGAACGTTACAATTTTAATTGTTGTATTTGAAAAATGCTTAATTTGCAAGTGAATTTTTTTAAATTTTCATGTATAATTTACAAATGAACATTTGTAGAAAAAATTTGAGTAATTTTAAGAGATATTTAGGAGTTTAAAAAAAAAAAAATTATCGCGTAAATTTAAGAAAGTTTTCTTAAAATCTTCTAGAATCTTTTTTGAAAATTTTGTTTAAATCTTTGAAAAAATGTTTAAACATTCTCTTAAAATAATTTTTCAAAATGAAAAATTATTTTTAATCTTACTATGAATCTTAAGAAAATGTTTTTATTCTTTGGAAGCCTTTCACAATTCTTGAAAAGAATCTAATTTTTTTGTTTGAAATCTGCGAAAATCTAAATTTTGTTATATATTAGGCCATCATTTCAAGTTTTACAATAAGTTTGAACCTTTTCAAAACTTCTACATATCTATTAAAATTGCTCAAATTTAAAAATGAATTTAAAACAAATTTCGAACAAAAAATTTAGAAGCTTTTTAAGAATTTTGAAAGACTTCAGAAGAATAAAAAACATTTAATAGGAAAATTGAAAGTGATTTTACATTTCAGAAAATTAATTAAAATATTTAAAAAGATTTAGAAAATTATCAAAAATGAATGAAGAAGAGTTTAAGGAAATTTTTTTGATTTGTCACGATTTAAAAGAAATTGTTAGGAAAATTTCTAATCATTTTAAAAGGTGTTTAGAAGTTCTGAACATTTTTTAAAAATAATTTAAAATTTGAAACATTTTTTAACTATTTTAAGGATTTTTTAACTATATAGAGTAAAAATAATTTACCCTTTAATTTAAGAAGTGTTCAGCTTATAAAAAAATGTAATCGTTCAATTTTTAATGTTTCTAGCTTAAAATTGCTCAAAATTATATAATTTTTCAATTGTTTAAATGCATTGATTGATTCTTAAATTTCGAAAATTGAAAATGATGACGTGAATTTAGGTTTTTTGAACTGAATCTAAATCTTTGAATACTATAATTTAACAAAAAAATTTATTTGGCAGTTGAACTGCATTTAATTTCAAATTCGTCATTTGAACAGTGCTAGTGGCTTGCATTTTATAAGTAAAAAGTTATTAAGCATTTAAATAAAACATTTTTTAAATAAAAAAAACTTTTAAACATCAGTTTGAGTGCGTTATTTTATTTTAACCTTTGATTATAACAGCTACCCTGAAGAAGGTAAGTTGATTATGCAACAACAACAAAAATCATTTTTAACAAAATAATTCAATTTTTAACCAAATAGTCCAATTTATAAACAAATAGTTTCATTTTGTACGAAACAACTCAATTGTAAACGTAGAAAGATGAATTCTGAACAAACAATATAATAGTTGATATTTCAACCCAAAAAAAAAATATAAATAGTTTTTGTTGAATAATTTAATTTTCTGCCAAAGTTCAATTTTTAACCAAAAAATTACATTTTTGACCTGCAACGATGAATTTTTAACAAAAATGTAAGTTCAACTTTTAACCTAGAAATATGAATTCTGCACAAAAAATGTTATAATTCATATTTCAAACAAAAGAAAAAAATAATTTTTAACCAAATATTTTAATGTTCAACAAAATTTTTCCATTTTTAATCAAATAGTTTATTTTTAAATCAGAAAGAGATGGATTCATAAAAAACATTTAATAGTTGACATTTCAACCGAAAAAGAAATCATTCCTAAGAAAATAGCTAAATTTTTAACTAAAAAATATATGTTTTCAACAAAAAATGGAACACTTAGATTTGATTTAAAAAATTAATTTTCAACAAAAAAATAACGAATGTTCGATTACTTACATTTAACCAAAAAAGATTAGAAATTAACAAAAGAGTTGAATTCTCAACCAAAAATATGAAGTAAAAAAAAAATTAATTTTTTACATAAAAAAAAAACGAATTTAAAAAAAAAAGAACTTTTCACGAGTTAAAGTTAAAAAAAGACGAATTTTTAAGGAAAAAGTTGAATCCTTAACGGCGTATATAAATTTTCAATAAAGAAGATTAATTTTCTTTCCAAAAAAACGAATTTTCATAAAAACACAATACTTTACATTTTTAAAAACATAGTGAAATTTTCAATCAAAAATGAAATAGGAAATTTTTTAGTTGAAAAAAGTTATTTTTAACCCAAAAAACAGAATTCTCCATAAAATGATTAAGTTTTCTAAGAAGAAGTTTAATTTCTACCAAAAAAAGATGAATTTTCATACGAAAATGACGTATTTTCAACCAAAACAGTAGCTTTTAATGAAACAGAATGAATTGCCGACCAGAAAAATTAATTTTCTAACAAAAAAGGCGAATTCTTAACAAAAATACATGGATTTTCAACAAAAAAGTAGCATTTTCACTAAAAAGTGTCAATTTTCAAACAGAAAAATTAATTTTCCTCATTTTTGTCTTGAGTTTTTAAATAAAAAGGATACATTTTCAGTTAAAAATGTAACAGTTAAATTTTCTGAAAAGAAAAGAATTTTCAACAAGATACGAAATGGTTGATTTTTCAACTTGAAAAGATAAATCTTTAACTGAAAATTGAACGTTTATATTTGCAGTTAAAAAAATTAAAGTTAAAAAAAATGTTCAAAGAAATATTTCAATTTTCAACTAAAAAGGAGAAAGTTTGAGTTCAAATGATCCATCTGTAACCAAAAAAAATGGATTTCTAATAAAAAAAGACAAATTTTCAAATTATATGAATTTTCAACTGGATAGATTTTTCAACTGAAAAATAAAAATTTTCAACTAAATATGGAACAGTTAAATTTTCATTAAAAAAAAAAAAAATAATTTTCAACTATATAAAATTTTAACAATCAAGTTCAACGCAAAACTAAATAATTATAATTTATATCAACACTGTAACACGAAAATAATAAATTTATACATTTTCTACTAAAAAAAATGCATTTTTAATAAATTAGTTCAACTTTTAACCAAGTAGTTTCACTTACAATAACAGAGATGACTTTTTAACGAAATTAATTAAATTATCAGAAAAATAGTATAATTTTTAACGAAATGAGATGAGTTTGAAGTCTGATCTCTGTACAATTTTTGCCCAACAAACATGACATTTCAAACCACGAAAATGATTTTTTTCCAAAAAAGGAGAATTTTTAACTAAAAAATATCAATCTTAAAAAAATAGAAAAATTACATTTTCAGTTAAAAAATGAAATTTCTAATAAAAGAGATGAATTTTTATATCAAAAAGATAAATAAAAAAAAACAGTTAAAATTTTGGTCAAAAAAGATTTCCGTTGACATTTTACGGTCAAAATATTTTTTTAACGAAAAAGAATGAATTTTTAACAAAATAGTTGAATTCTCTAGAAAGTAGTTGAATGTTTATCCAAGAATGATGAAATTTGTACTAAAATAGATGAATTTTTAGTAAAAAGCAATTACATCCAGAAAAGATTTTAGTTCTTTTTTCAAAACCAAAGTATAAATCTTTCAACTAAAAAGCATGACTTTTTAACAAAATAGTTTCATTTTCAACCGAACTGTTGCATTTTTATCCATGTAACATGAAATTACTCTTAAAACAGATGAATTTTTAATTAAAAAGAAAACAGAAATTTATAAAAAATTGTTGAATTTTCAACAAACCAGCAACAATTTCAACCAAAAAGTATGACTTTAACAAAATTGTTGAATTTTCAACAAAACGGTTGCATTTTTATCCAAGAAGATGAAATTTCTGCTAAAGGAGATAAATTTTAAAATAAAAAAGACAAACTTTCAAAAATGGTTTGAATTTTCAAGCAAATAGACGCATTATTATTTAAGAATGATTAAATTTCGTCGAAAACAAATGAATTAAAAAAAATAGAAAAATTAAAATTCTACTAAAACAGGTGAATTTTTAAATCAAAAAGACAAATTTTCAAAAAAAAGAATTGAACTTAAATTCAAAAAGATTTGATCTGACTTTTCAACAAAAAAATACGAATTTGAAACAAAAAGTATATTTGTTAGGAAACATTTGAATTTTCAACAAAACCGTTGAATTTTTATCCAAGAAAGATACAATATTTCTACTAAAATAGATGAAATTTTATATCAAAAAGAAAAAATTTCAGAGAAAGAATTTTTTACAAAACAATTGAATTTGCAACAAAAAATGATGTCTTTTAAAGAAAATTGTTAAATGTTCAACTAAAAAATACAATTTATAACTATTAAAAAGATGATCTTCGGTAGAAAGTTTTTTTGCGAATTTTCTAAAATACCGAGGTCCTCACTAAGCGCCCGCTCAGTTAAGCCACGCCCATAAGGCCTGGCGGGAAATATCTCTGAGACGCATTGACTGATTATTTTTCCATATCTTCTCGCGCATGCGCGTCTTATGCCATGATCAAGGCGCTAACCGAATTCAGAAGTGATGGAAGTGAGAGGCGCTTGATGAGAAAAGGCGTTTGGTGAAAAGAGGTGAATATTGAACAAGGCGCTTGGTAAAAAAAGGAGCTTGGTGAAAAAGGCGCTTGGTAAAAAAGGGGCTTGGTGAAAAAGGCGCTTGGTGAAAAAGGGCGCCTGGTGAGAAAAGGCGCTTTGTGCGATTATACTCTAATTAGTAATAAAGATACACTACTTCTCCATTTGGATAAAGAATGTGGAGCTATATTGAAAACAAAAAAGTGTCGCTATACTTACAGCGTTTCTGCGAGTTTATAATTCTTTGGTCCCAGACCAGTTATGGGTTCACTTCTCGCAGGATAAGCTCCTAATCCTGCCATTTGGCAAACACATTCGGACAGAATCATTCCAATAAACATTCGCATACGGAACGTTATAAATGTGGGATAAATATAACAAAACTTGTAGAGGAAACTTCTGTTTAGGAAGTCTTCTGTTAAGATGTACTGCAACAATTCAAGAAAATTTTTGGCAAAAAATAAAAAAAATGCATAAAAAGGGGAATAAAACGAGACAAAAACTGAATGAAATGAAAAAATATACTTTTCTGTACAAAATAATTTTTTTGTTAAATAAAAAATAGGATATAAGGGTCAGATATTTTTTTAAAGCTTGAAAAATTCAGGGAATTTCTACAAAAGCCATTTTAAATAACTGCTAAGGACAATAATGTTGAAATTTTGATATCTGAATTTGAAATTTTTTTATTGCATACATAGAAGATGCTATTTTTTAAATCTTTATATTAAAATCCTGATATATTATTTTTGTTAGTAATTCATTTGCCTTGTATTTCTATTTATTTTTTTGCAAGTGCTTCCTACGAACGATTATTTTTTTAATTGAAAATTTTTATTGTTTGGTTGAAAATTAAATAATTTACTTAAAGCATCCTTTTTGGATTAATATTTAACTGTTTTGTTGAAAATTCGTCTTTTTGTTTTTCAAATTCAGCTCTTTTGACAGAAAACTATCTGATTGGACCATTTGATTAAAAATTAAACTTTTTGGTTAGAAACTCAAATATTTTATAGAAAATTTAACCATTTTTTCAAAATGATTTCTTCTGAAATATCAACTAGATATTACATTTTTATTCAGAATTCATCTTTCTAGTTTGAAAATTTAACCATTTGGTTCAAAATTCAACTATTTGGTTAAAGGTTCAACTATTTTGTTGAAAATTTCATTAGTTTTCTGAAAATTCAACTCCGTGTGAAATTTGAACTATTTTTTTAAAAATTACTTGATTCTTTTCGTATGAAATATAAAATAAAACATTTATGAATCTTGAAAAATGAATTTTCAACAAGAGTTCAATTTTTAACATTTTCAAACAAAAATATGTTATTTCAACCATGAAGATTAATTTTCTACCAAAAAGGACGAACTTTGAAAACAATACACGAATTTTTAAACAAATAATTAAATTTTCAATTAAAAAGGATATATAAATTTTAAGCGAAATAGTTGAATTTTCAGTTTAAAAAATTAATTTTTAACAAGAAAATAATAATAGTTCATCATAATGTATGAATTTTCAACCAACAAGAATGAATTTCTAACACAACTGTTTCGTTTTTCACAAAATAAATAAATTTTTAATAAAAAAAGATTTTTTCTCAATCAAAAATATAATAGCAGACATTTTTTACCAAAAAGTATTAATTTTCAACTAAGATTATAAATCTTCAATTAAAATAGTTAAATTTTTACTTGAGAACATCCATTTTCAACTAAAATGATAAACTTCACCATTAAAATTAATTTTTAACAAAATATTTCAATTTTCACCCAAGTATTTGCATTTTTTACCAAGAAGAATAATTTTCAACTACGAAGATTAACTTTTTTACTAGAAAAGATGGATTTTCCACCAAATACATGAATTTTTAACTAAAAAATATCAATTTTAAACCAGATTTTTCAATAAAACAGTTCAATTTTTAACATTTCAACAGAAAATATGATATCTCAACCTAAAAATTAATTTTTTACTAAAAAGGACAATTTTTCAAAACAATGCATATATTTTTAACCAAATAATTAAATTTTTAATTAAAAATTATACATTTTAAGGGCATGTGATATTTAGTCGTGTGGTCAATCGTGTACAGTACCAGGACTCTTTTTTGAGGGTTAATAACAAAAAAATGTATTGTGCTAAATACAAATGTTATGCATCTGCATTATTTTGAGGTTACGTCGTTTTTCAATTCTGCCTTTCTGATAATTTGGAAATTATTTATGAAACAAACTTTTTTGATTGCTTACAAACAAGATTACTTCCGGAACATAGTTAATATGTTTATTTGTAAGTCTAAAGTTTTCGGCCAAAAATGTTGTGTAGTTTAGAAGTAACGCTCGGGAGAAATGTAACACACATAACCTCGAAATATACACACACGTTTTCAGCAAAATCAGCCCTGTGCATCTGAAAATAAAATGGCGATCCCTCAGCGTCCTAAGTTGGTTAGTTCCTAATATCTCCAGCGCGGCGCTAGTTGTCCCATCACACCCTGTTTTTGCATTGTAAGCAATGGGAGTAGACCACTTTATTTTTTATTTTTTAATAAACAAAATGTTATTTTCGTAAACAAAAAAAAATATCGAAATGAAAAGAATGTTACTCATTTTCTATTTCAAAACAATTTTCCAAGCGATGTATATAAATGCTAATGGAAAACATGAATTAAAACGTCACCCAATAAACTTGGTAAAGTGGATTATTATATTTTAATTTGAATAAAAAGTTAAATATAATCCTTTTTATATCTGAAAACGCAGTAAATAATATTTATATCAATAAAATATGTAAATAGTTTTGTGAAAAATGTTTTAATAGTATACAAATTCAAACTTGTTTCAAAAAAATTTGTATTCATGAACATATAGCATAAAAATATGTAAAGAACGTTAAAAATAAAATTTTTATTAAATTATTAAATAAAATGGCTTCGAATGCAAATTCAGTTAAATTTAATTAGAAATACACTATATCCATTATATATTCATAAGTGAGAGTATTCACATGGTAAGTTTAAACTTAGTACTATTAAAATTTTTCTCCGGTTTTTTTAAACATTCCATTAATAATATTGTTTGTTTTCGACAATAAACTTTAAGAATAATATTTTACTTTTTATTAAAATTCAAATCTAAGATATATTCCACTTTGCCAGGATTATTGTAAAACCATATAAATTATATTTTGTCTTTAGTATTCATAAAAAATGATTGGAAAAGTATTTTTAAATGTTAAATGAGTAACATTGTTTTAATTTCAGGAATCTTTTGCATGGAAATAACATTTTTTTTACTAAAAAATTTTAAAAAGTGGTTTAGTCCCATTGCTTTCTATGTAAAAACAGGGAGTGATGGGACAACTAGCGCCGCGCTGGAGATATTAGGAACTACTCAACTTAGGTCAGTTGCGGGCTCAAGTTAAAATCTGAAATATGGAGAGATGCACAGGGCTGAAAAAATCCTTTTTTTTATTAATTAACCTACTATAAAAGTGTGCAGGGACGTCAGTGAACATGTTCGCTATCATTTCCCAAATTTTTAAGACAAAATATTCATTATTCCAGAAAAAAGCCGGGGGAACCTAAAACTAGTAAAATCCAGAATTTTCTAAGTATCACATGCCCTTAAGGGAAATAGTTGAATTTTCAAACAAAAATAATGTCTTTCTAATAAAACTGTTGCATGTTTCACGAAATAAATTTTTAAACAAGTAATTAAATTATTATTAACAAAAGGAAATAGAGCTAAGGAACTAGAATAACTAGATATAAGACTTCATGTAAATAGTTGTAAATAATTGTATATATAGAAAGGCTACGATTGTAAATATATATATATATAAGCGGAAAAATTTGTAAGGAATGGAAATCATGTAAACCCTTAGGGGACACATTATAAATAAAGAAGAAACTAAAACATTTTTGTTTAGAATTCATCTTTCTAGGTAGTAAATTTTTTGTTTTATTTATTTAAATATCAACTATTATTTATTTTTTTTAACTCATCTTTCTAGGTTGCCAATTTAACAATTTTATGAAAAATTATCTGGTTTTTTACGATTGAAATATCAATAATTACATTTTTATTGAGAATTCATCTATCTAGTTTGAAAATTTAAATATTTGGATAAGAATTGAACTATTTAGATAAAAATTTAATTATTTTCTTTAAAATGTCCTGTTTTTTCGATTAAAATATCAATTATTACATTTTTCTTAAGAATTCATCTCTGTATGTTGAAAATTTTACTATTTGGTTCAAATGTCAAATATTTTGTGGGAAATTTAATTATTTTGTTGATAATTCATATCTGGTTGAAAATTGAACTTTGAAAAAAATGATTTTGTTTTTGTTGAGATATCAACTATTGCATTTTTATTCAGAATTTATTCTTCTCGTTTAAAATTCAACTATTTTATTAAAAATTCAACTATTTGGTTGAAAGTTCAAATATTTTGTTGAAAATTCAATTCTGAAACTTAAACTATTTTTTTTTATTACTTGTTTCTTTTTGAGTGAAATGTAAACTAAAACATTTTTGTTTAGAATTCATCTTTCTAGGTAGTAAATTTTTTGTTTTATTTATTTAAATATAAACTATTATTTTTTTTGTAGAATTCATCTTTCTAGGTTGAAAATTTAACTATTTTATGAAAAATCATTTGTTTTTTTACGGTTAAAATATAAATCATTACATTTTTGTTGAGAATTCATCTATCTAGTTTGAAAATTTAAATATTTGGTTAAGAATTGAACAACTCAGATAAAAATTTAATTATTTTGTTAAAAATTTCCTGTTTTTTCGATTAAAATATCAATTATTACATTTTTTTAAAGAATTCATCTCTGTATGTTGAAAATTTTACTATTTGGTTCAAAATTCAAATATTTTGTTGAAAATTTAACTGTTTAAAAAATTATTTCGTTTTCGTTGAAATATCAACTATAACATTTTTATTCACAATTTATCTTCATCGTTTTAAAATTCAACTATTTTATTAAAAATTCAACTATTTGGTTAAAAGTTCAAATATTTTGCTGAAAATTTCATTATTTTTCTGAAAAGTCAACTCTGTTTGAAACTTAAACTATTTTTTTTTTAAATTACTTGTTTCTTTTGGAGTGAAATATAAACTAAAACTTTTTTGTTTAGAATTCATCTTTCTAGGTTGTAAATTATACTATTTTATTAAAAAGATTTTTTTCTGGTTTGAATATCAACTATTACTTTTTTTGTTAAGAATCCATCATTCTAAGTTGAAAATTTAACTATTTGGTTACAAATTGAACTATTTTGGTGAAAAATCTTTGTTTTGTTTGTTTAAATATCAACTATTACATTTTTTGGTTTAGAATTCATATTTCTAGATTGAATACTCAACTATTTGGTTAAAAATTTAAATATTTTGTTGAAAATTCAAATCTGGTGGAAATTTGAACTATTTTTTATAAAATTCCTTGTTTTTTTTTTTTTAAATTGAAATATCAACTGTTACATTCTTGTTAAGAATTCATCTTTTTAGTTTGAAAATCGAACTATTTTGCTGAAATTTTTTTTTTGAAATATAAACTATTACTTTTTTAGTTAAGAATGCATCTTTTAAAGTAAAAATTTAAGTTTTTGATTGAAAATTGAACTCTTAGGTTGAGTAAAGTATGTTGTTTTCATTTTCGTTTCACTAATTGTTTAAACAAATATTTAAAAATTTGTTTTGCAAAAAATGTCATAAAAAAGGTTGAATTTTCAAGTTAAAAACATGAGATTTCAACCAAATAGTCGAATGTTTAAACAAATAGTTAAATTTTTAACCAAAAAGATTTATTCTAAAAAAATACATTAAAAAAAATAGTTGAATTTTTAACCAATAAGATTAATTTTCTACCAAACGACAATTTTCAGCAAAAGTGTTAAATTTTCTTTAAAAAACTTAGGTTTTAACAAAAACAAAAAAACTAATTTTTAAATAAAGTTAGGATTCTTAATAAAAAAAAAACTATTAAGAACGTAGTTCAATTTTCAACCAAGGTGTTGGATTTGCAACCCAAAATGAATAAATTATAAAATGTTCTGGTTGATATTAAAAAAAAAAGATTTTCATTACAAATAAAAAAAAAACAGTTGGATTTAAAATACAAAGATGAGCTATAAAAAAAAGACTCGATCCTTCACTAAAACTTAAGTGTTAAATTTTCATTTAAAACTAATTTGCAATAAAAAAGAATATTTTTCTACAAAACAATGGAATTTTCAACAAAATATTTCATTTACAATCAATCAGTTAAATTATCTACAAAATATTCAAATTTTTAGTTAAAAAATTACTTTTAAACAAAAAAAGGAAAAAGCATCTTCAACCAAAAAAAAAAACCGAACTTTTAAGAAAACAGTTCCATCTTACACCAATGAGTCGAATTTTTAATCTAAAAATATGTTTTTTCAACAAAAAATGTAATAGTTTATATTAAAAAAAGAAGATTTTAATTAAGAATAGAAAACAGTTGGACTTTTTCAATACAATATTTTATTCTTATCCAAAAAAAGACGAATTTTCAATCAGATAATTAAACTGTTTACCAAATTGTAATTGGTTTTTTTAAAATAAATGTTTGAAAGTAATAACTTAACTATTCTTTTTTTGGTTGAGAATTTATCCTTCTAACTTGAAAATGTAATTTTTACATTTTTCATTGAGAGTTAATTTTTTTCGGTATATAATTGAAATATTTTGTTTAAAATTAGTGTTGAAAAATAATTTAAAAAACATGATTTAACTGAAAATTTAACTATTCCATTTTTTGGGGAAAATTTTTGTATTCTGTAGAAAATTTGTCTGATAGGTTGAAGATTTAAATAATAATTAATCTTAATTAATAATTAAATTAATTAATAATTTAACTACAGGGTTTTGTATAAAAAAATCTTTTATAGTTAAAAAATCAAATATTTTGTTAAAAAATTTTGTTTCTTCTTGCCAAAATTTATTTATTTTTTTAATTTAAAAATTACACTTTTGGATTGAACATTCAATGAGGTTTAACTATTTTGTTCAAAATTAATTTTTATTCTTGAAAATTAATTTTCTAAATCAAAAATTTAACTGCCACATTTTTTATTCCAAATTGAACGTTTTTAGTTGAAAATTACACTTTTTGTTTGAAAATTCGTTTCTTAGACGGAAAATTAATCTTATTACTTAAAAATTCAACTTTTTGGTTGAAGATTTAAGTATTTTATTATAAATTTGTTGTATGTTGTTAAAATTTAATCTTTTTTTATTTAAAAATTAAAATATTTGGTTAAAAAATCATCTTTTTTTAAAATTAAAAATGCAACTACTTTGAAGAAGACTATTTTATTATGAAGTTTAATTTATTAAAAATTCTTTTCTTGTTGTCTTGAAAATTAATTTTCTTAGTGGATAATTTAACTGCAAAATTTTGTTATCAGAAATTGAACTTTTTTATTTTAAAATTCAACTATTTTGTTCAAAAAAAGTTTTTTTGTTTCTTATTTAAAAATCATTTTTTTTAGCTGAAAATTACACTTTTTGGTTTTTAGACAGATAATAATGAATCTTCTTACTTGAAAATTTATATTTCTCTGTTGAAAATTCAACTATTTGGTTGAAGATTTAAATATTTGGTTAAAAATTCGTTTTTTGTTGTTGAAATTCAATCTTTTTTAAATTACAAATTAAACTTTTTGTTTGAAAATTCGTTTTTTTTTATTTGAAAATTAATCTTTTTTTGTAAAATATTGAAATGCTTGGTTGAAGATTTAACTATCCGGTTCAAAATTCGTGTTTTTTTTTCTACAAAACTGATGTTCTTACTTAAAATTGTAACAACATTTTTTATTGGAAATTTATATTTTGAAGATAAAAATTTAACTATTTTGTTCAAAAAATGTTGTTTTGCTGTTCTTATTGAAACTGAATCTTTTTTTTAGTTAAATGTTACACCTTTTAATTGAAAATTCTAGTCTTTTGTTGAAAATTTGTTTTTTAGGTAAATATTAAACTTTTCGGTTGAAGATTTTTATATTTTGTTGAAAAATTATTTTTTTATTGTAAAAATTTAACTGCAACCTTTTTGATTAAAATTTGAACTTTTTATTTGATAATTTAACTGTTTTCTTCAAAAAATGTTTTTTCCTTCTTGTTGAAACTTAATATTTTTTTTTACTTAAAAATTACATAATCTTTTTTTAGTTGAATATTACACGTTTTTGGTTGAAAATTTTTGTATTTTGTTGAAAATTCGTTTTTTAGTTAGGTAATTAAGCATATTGGTTGAAAATTCAACTTTTTGATTGATGATTTAAATATTTTGTTAAAAATCGTTTGGTTATTCTTGAAATGTAATCTTTTTTTAGTTTAAAATAAATTTTTTTTAATTCGCCTTTTTGGTTAAAAACTAATATTGTTTTTACTGAAAATTCAACTACTTGGATGAAGGCTTAACAATTTTCTTTGAAATTAGTTGTTTTTTTCTTTAAAAATAATGCTCTTAATTAATAATTCAGCAACGGCATTTTGTATAAAAAATTAATCGTTTTTAAATGAAAATTTATCTATTTTGTTTAAGAAATGTTGTTGCTAAAATTTAACTTTTTTATTTTAAAATTCAACTATTTAAAAAAAAAATGTTTTTTTTTTTGTTATTGAAACTGAACTGTATTTAGTTGAAAATTACGCTTATTGGATTAAAATTCATGCACATTCGTGAAAATTCGTTTTTCAGGCAGATAATAATTAATCTTTTTGGTTGAAAATCCAAATTTCTCCGCTGAAAATTCAACTACCTGGTTGAAGATTTAAATATTTGGTTAAAAATGCCTTTTTTTGTTCTTGAAATCTAATCTTTTGTAAATTAAAAATTAAAATTTTTCTTCTAAAATTTGTCTTTTTGGTTAAAAATACATATTTTTGTATTGAAAATTCAACTGCTTAGATGAAGACTTAACTAATTTGTTTAAATTTTTTTTTCTTTAAAAATAATACTCTTAATTCATAATTTAGGTACAGCATTTTGTATAAAAAATTAATCCTTTTTAGATGAAAATTCATCTATTTTGTTTAAAAAATGTTATTGTTGCTGAAATTTAATTTTTTTTTAGTTCAAAATTACACTTTTTGGTCAGAAGTTCAACTACTTGCATGTAGACTAATTTATTATGAAGACTTTTTTGTCAAAAATTAGATTTAAAGAAAATTAATTTTCTTAATTAGTAATTTAACTACAACTTTTTTTTTTATACAAAATTGAACTTTTTTACTTTAAAATTCAACCATTTTGTTAAAAAAGTGTCTTTTTTTATTGAAACCTAATTGTTCTTAGTTGAAAATTACATTATTTGGTTTAAAATTCATCTTTTTTTATTAAAAATTCAACTGCTTGGATGAAGACTTAACTATTTTCTTTAAAATTATTTGTTTTTTTCTTTAAAAATAATATTTTTAATTAATAATTTAGCTACAGCATTTTGTATCAAAAATTAATCCTTTAAGATGAAAATTCATCCATTTTGTTTAAAAAAATGTGTTTGTTGCTAAAATTTAATTTTTGTTGTTCAAAATTGCACTTTTTGGTTAAAAATTCAACTACTCGATGAAGAATATTTTATTATGAAGACTTTTTTCTTAAAAAGTCGTATTTTTTGCTTGAAAATTAATTTTCTTAGTTAATAATTTAACTACAACTTTTTTATTAAAAATGTAACTTTTTTACTTTAAAATTCAACTATTTTGTTTAAAAAATATTTGTTAAAATTTATATTTCTCCGTTGCTGCATTTTAATCTTTTTTAAATTAAAAATTAAAATTTTGGTTTGAAAATTCGTCTTTTTGGTTAAAAATTCATTTTTTTTATTGAAAATTTAACTGCTTACATGAAGACTTAACTATTTTCCTTAAAATTTGTTGTATTTTTTTTCTCTAAAAATAATGTTCTTAATTAATAATTTAGCTACAGCATTTTGTATCAAAAATTAATCCTTTAAGATGAAAATTCATCCATTTTGTTTAAAAAAATGTGTTTGTTGCTAAAATTTAATTTTTGTTGTTCAAAATTGCACTTTTTGCTTGAAATTTCAAATACTTGGATGAAGAATATTTTATTATGAAGACTTTTTTCTTAAAAAGTCATATTTTTTTCTTGAAAATTAATTTTCTTGATTAATAATTTAACTACAAATTTTTTATTTTAAAATGCAACTATTTTGTTTAAAAAAATGTTGTATTTTTGTTATTGAAACTTAATTGGTTTTAGTTGAAAATTACACTTTATGGCTTAAAATTAATGTGTTTTCTTGAAAATTCGTTTTTTAGGCAGATAATAATTAATCTTCTTGGTTGAAAATCCATATTTCTTGATTGAAGATTTAAATATTTTGTTAAAAATTCCTTTTTTTTTTAAATTTAATTTTTTTAATTTAAAAATTAAACTTTTTGTTTGAAAATGAATCTTTTTTGGTAAAATATTAAAATGCTTGGTTTAAGATTGAACTTTTCTGCTATTTTTTTTTTAAACTGATGTTCTTAATTAAAAATTTAACTACCGCATTTTTTCTTGAAAACTGATATTTTTTAGATAAAACTTCAACTATTTTGTCCAAAAAACGTTGAATTTTTTTTGGTTATTGAAACTTAATCTTTTTATAGTCAAAAATTTTTCTTCTAAAATTAGTCTTTTTGGTTAAAAATTCATCTTTTTTTATTAAAATTCATCTTTTTTTATTAAAATTCAACTACTTGGATGAAGAATATTTTATTATGAAGACTTTTTTCTTAAAAAGTCATATTTTTTCTTGAAAATTAATTTTCTTAATTAATAATTTAACTACAACTTTTTTAAATCAAAAGTTGAACTTTTTTACTTTAAAAGTCAACGATTTTGTTCAAAAAATGTTGTTTTGTTTTGTTATTGAAACTTCAGCAAAGGTAGTTGAATTGTATTCAGTTGAAAATTACACGTTTTGGTTTAAATTTCATGTACTTTCTTGAAAATTCGTTTTTTAGGTAGGAAATTAAACTTATTGGTTGAAAAATCCACTTTTTGATTGATGATTTAAATATTTTGTTAAAAATTCGTTTGGTAGTTCTTGAAATGTAATCTTTTTCTAGTTTAAAATCAAAATTTTTCTTTTAAAATTCGTCTTTTTGGTTAAAAATTCAGCTTTTTTTAAAATAAAATTCAACTGCTTCGATGAAGACTTGACTATTTTCTTTAAAAAATTTTTTTCTTTAAAAATAATGTTACTTATTCATGATTTAGCTACAGCATTTTGTATAAAAAATTTATCCTTTTTAGATGAAAATTAATCTATTTTGTTTTAAAAACGTTGTTGTTGCTGAAATTTAAGTTTTTTTTTTAGTTCAAAATTACACTTTTTGGTTGCAAATTCAACTACCTGGATGAAGACTTTTTTATTATGAAGACTTTTTTGTTAAAAAGTCGTATTTCTTTCTTGAACATTAATTTCCTTAATTAAAAAATTAACTAAAACTTGTTTATTAAAAATTTAACTTTTTTTTACTTTGAAATTCAACTATTTCGTTTAAAAAATAATTTTCTAAATTTATATTTCTCCGTTGTTGAATTTTAATGATTTTAAAATTAAAAATTAAAATTTTTGTTTGAAAATTCGTCTTTTTGGAGGAAAATTAATCTTTTTTGGTAAAATATTAAAATGCTTGGTTTAAGATTTAACTTTTCTGCTAAAACATCGTTTTTTTTTCTTCATAACTGATGTTCTTAATTACAAATTTAATTATAGCATTTTTGATTGAACAGTGATATTTTTTAGATAAAAGTTCAACTATTTTGTTCAAAGCCACTTTTTGTTTAAAATTGTTTGTATTATGTTGAAGGTTTCTTTTTTGTAGAAGATTAATATTTTTTGTTAAAAATTTACCTTTTCTATTGAAAATTCAACTACTTGATTTAAGATTTTTTAAAATTAAAAAATTAACTAAAACTTATTTATTAAAAATTTAACTTTTTTTTTACTTTGAAATTCAACTATTTCGTTTAAAAAATAATTTTCTAAATTTATATTTCTCCGTTATTGAATTTTAATCATTTTAAAATTTAAAATTAAAATTTTTGTTTGAAAATTCGTCTTTTTGGTGGAAAATTAATCTTCTTTGGTAAAATATTAAAATGCTTGGTTTAAGATTTAACTTTTCTGCTAAAACATCGTTTTTTTTTTCTTCATAACTGATGTTCTTAATTACAAATTTAATTACAGCATTTTTGATTGAACAGTGATATTTTTTAGATAAAAGTTCAACTATTTTGTTCAAAGCCACTTTTTGTTTAAAATTGTTTGTATTATGTTGAAGGTTTCT
>NC_046660.1:12237738-12264538 GCF_010883055.1 Belonocnema kinseyi
AAAATTTTTGTTTGAAAATTCGTCTTTTTGGTGGAAAATTAATCTTTTTTGGTAAAATATTAAAATGCTTGGTTTAAGATTTAACTTTTCTGCTAAAACATCTTTTTTTTTCTTTATGACTGATGTTCTTAATTAAAAATTTAATTACAGCAATTTTTATTGAACAGTAATATTTTTTAGATATAAGTTCAACTATTTTGTTCAAAGCCACTTTTTGTTTAAAATTGTTTGTATTATGTTGAAGGTTTCTTTTTTTGTAGAAGATTAATATTTTTTGTTTAAAATTTACCTTTTTTATTGAAAATTCAACTACTTGATTTAAGATTTTTTAAAATTAAAAAATTAACTAAAACATTTTTGATTAAAACTTCAATTTTTTTATTTGACAATTAAACTGTTTTGTTCAAAAAATTCTCCTTCATTGTTGTTGAAAGTTAATTTTATTTTTTACTTGAAAATTACACTGTTTGGTTAAAAATTCGTTTGCTAGACATGCACAAATATCTAAAGAGTCTAAAGTGAGTTTCGAGACATGTCTCGTTTAATTCCCTGAAAAAGGGATGTATACGATTTAAATAAAATAAAATAAAAGAATAAAGAAAAAAACTTACGTCGGCAGGAAAGAGATTGCTCGTGACCAAGAAGATGAGAGCAAAGCAGGTAATTTGCTTGAGTTTGTAAAGTGTAATATCGATATGGGGATCGTAATCGGAGAATGGCCGGTGAAGATGATCCCAGTATGTTCTGTAACGGTAATGAGGTCCAGAAATAACTCCCATGTAACTAAACCCGTAATGGAAGACGTCCGTGAATGTGATCGTTTTTAAGGCCTCTGATTTAAGACTTTGCGGATCATCCTCAGGGGCTGTCGCTGCAGAATTGATTTCGAATCCCAATCCCGAGAGACGCAATGTAAGCAGCATCATAATACAACTCGTGTGCCCACTGGCTTCCTCTAAGCCGAACAGCCATGGTATTCGCACGACTACCAGCAGGTAAAAAAAGGAAAAGAAGATGCCGGCAATGTGACATTGTCTGGACAGAAAAATTTTACCAATTAACAATTATTTAACTGTTATTTATAAAGCAATATATGATGTTAAATAAAAATATTAGAGTACACTCTACATTTGAATCAGAAAATAAATTGACTGATTCAAATAATTTGGATTTGACGACTTTTTTCAACCAAAAATTATGTATTTCAATTTTTCATTGACAACATTAATTTTCAATGAAAAAACGAATTTTTAACAAAATAGTTTAATCTTCAACCAAGCAGTTGAATTTTAAATAAAAGAGATCAACTTTTAACAAACAAGATTAATCTTTTACCAAAAAGACGAACCTTCAACAAAATACAAAAAAATTTAACCAAAAAAAAACATTTTTTTGAACAAAATAGTTAAAGTTTTATCCAAAAAATATGACTGTTCAACATAAAATGTTGTAGTTAAAATTTAATTAAGAACATCAGTTTTCAAGAAAAAAAAAAAAATTTTTAGCAGAGAAGTTAAATCTTAAACCGAACATTTCAATATTTTACCAAAAAAGATTGGTTTTCAACTAAAAAGACGAATTTTCAAACAAAAAGTTTGAGTTTTAATTTTTAAAATATTCAATTTCAACAGCAAAAAAAAGGGAATTTTTAACAAAATATTTAAATCTTCAACCAAGTAGTTGAATTTCCAAAGAAGAAATATAGACTTTCAACCAAGAAGATTAATTATTATCTGCCTAAAAACGATTTTTCAAGAAAATACATGAATTTTAAACCAAAAAGTGTAATTTTTAACTAAAACAATTAAGTTTCAATAACAGAAAAACATTTTTTGAACAAAATAGTTGAATTTTAAAGTAAAAAACTTCAATTTTTGAAAAAAAATCTAGTTAAATTATTAATTAGGAAAATTAATTATGAACCAAATACAAAAAAATTACAAGCAAAACGTGTAACATTCAACTAAAAAAGATTAAGTTTCAATCACAACAACAAAAAAACATTTTTTGAACAAAATAGTTAAAGTTTTATCTAAAATTATCAGCTTTCAATGAAAAAGGTTGTAGTTAAATTTTTAATTAAGAAAATCAGCATTAAACAAAAATTTAGCAGAAAACTTAAATCTTAAACCGAACATTTTAATATTTTACCAAAAAAGTTAAATTTTCAACAAAAAAAGAAATTTTTAACAAAATATTAAAATTGTTAATCAAGTAGTTGAATTTTCAAAAGAGAAATATGAATTTTCAACTAAGAAGATTATTTATTATCTGCCTAAAAACAAAAAAGTGTAATTTTTAACTAAAAAAAATTTAATTTAAATAACAAAAAAAAACATTTAACATTTTTTTAACAAAATAGTTGAAGGTTTATCTAAAAAATATAAATTTTTAAGAAAAAATGCTGTTGTTAAATTTTTAATAAAGAATATCAGTTTTCACGAAAAAAATAAATTTTTAGCGGAAAAGTTAAATCTTAAACCGAACATTTTAATATTTTACCAAAAAAGAATAATTTTCAACCAAACAGACGAATTTTCAAACAAAAGTTCAATTTTTAATTTTAAAATTATTAAGTTTTAAAAGGTAAAAAGAAGGATTTTTTAACAAAATATTTAAATCTTCAACCAAGTAGTTGAATTTCCAACGAAGAAATATAGACTTTCAACCAAGAAGATTAATAAAGAAGTTTAAGTTTCAAAAACACAGAAAAGACATTTTTTGAATAAAATAGTTGAATTTTAAAGTAAAAAAGTTAAATTTTTAATTGGGAAAATTAATTTTCAAGAAAAAAATACGAATTTTTACCAAAAATTCTTCATGATAAAATATTCTTCATTCGAGCAGTGGAATTCGCAACTAAAAAGAGTAATTTTGCACTAAAAAAAAATTAAATTTCAGCAACAACAAAACTTTTTAAACAAAATGAATGAATTTTCATATAAAAAGGATTATTTTTTTATATTAAATGCTATATTTAAATTATTAATTAAGAACATTATTTTTAAAGAAAAAAACAAATTTGAAAAAAATAGTTAAGTCTTCATCTAAGCAGTTGAATTTTCAATAAAAAAGATGAAATTGAAAAAAAGACGAATTTTCAAAGGAAAATTTTGATTTAAAACTAAAAAAATATTAAATTTCAACAACAACAAACAATTTTAAGCAAGTAGTTAAATTTTTAACCAATACGATTAATTGCTTACCTAAAAAACGAATTTTCAACTAAATACAAAAATTTTCAAACTAAACTTTTTTTTAATCTAAAATTATCAACTTTCCATGAAAAAAAGGTTGTACTTAAATTTTTAATTAAGAACATCAGTTTTCAAGAAAAAAATGTGTAGCAGAAAAGTTCAATCTTAAACCGAACATTTTAATATTTTACCAAAAAAGATTAATTTTCAATCAAAAAGACGAATTTTCAAACAAAAGTTTGACTTTTAATTTTACAAAGATTAAATTTCAACAACAAAAAAAGGAAATTTTAACAAAATATTTAAATTTTCATCCAAGCAGTTGAATTGCCAACGGAGAAATATGGATTTTCATTAAGAAAAATAATTTTTAAGAAAAAAATACCACTTTTTAAAAAAAAAGTCCTCATAATAAAATAGTCTTCATCCGAGAAGTTGAATTTCCAACCAAAGTGTAATTTTTAACTAAAAAAAAAAATAAATTTCAGCAGCAACAACATTTTTTAAACAAAATAGATGAATTTTCATCTAAAAAGGATTGTTTTAAATACAAAATGCTGCAGCTAAATTAGTAATTAAGAACATTATTTTGAAAGAAAACAAAATAATTTTATAGAAAATAGTTTAGTCTTCATCCAAGCAGTTGAATTTTCAATAAAAAAGATTAATTTCCAACCAAAAAGACGAATTTTCAAAGAAAAATTTTAAATTAACACTAAAAAAGATTAAATTTTAAGAACAGCAAAACCAAATAAAACAAGAAATTTAATCAACAATCAAGTAGTTGAATTATCAACCCAGAATTTTTTAACCTTATCCATCAAAATTTCAACCAAATAAAAACATTTTTAACCAACATTTTGAAGTTAAATTTTTAATTAAGAAAATTGATTTTCAAGAATAAAAATGAATTTTTAACAAAATAAAGTTAAATCTTCATTGAATTTTCAACCAAAAAAGATGAATTTTGAAATGAAGAGACGACTTTTCAAACAAAAAGTTTAATATTCAAGTAAAAACAAATTAGGATTAATAAAAACGAATTTTAAACAAGAGGGTTTAATGTTCTACCAAGTAGATGAATTTTCATTAAAAAAAGCAAATTTTTGACAAACAAGATTAATCTTCTACCAAAAAGAAAAACCTTCAACCAAATACAAGACTTTTCAACAAAAAAAAACTAACTTTTGGACGTAATAGTTACATTTTGAACTGGAAAAGATCAGTTTTCAGCAGAAAATGTTATAGTTAAACTTTTAATTAAAAAAATTAATCTTGAACAAACAAACAAAATTTTGAACAAAACCGTTCAATCTTCAATCAAGTGTTCAATTGTCAACCAAGAATATTAATCAACTGGAAAAAATTTATTTTTAAACCGAAGAAAACATCCATTTTTTATTAAAATAGTTACATTTTTAAAATAGAGAATTATTTTTCAAACAAAAAAATAATGTTTAACAAAATAGTTAAATCTTCAACAAGGTGACTGAATTTTCCACTTAAGTAACCAATTAATTTTCCGTTGAAAGAATTAATTTTCAAAGAAACAAAAATAAGTTTTAAGCAGTATAGTAGTCAAATTTTCAACCAACAGGATTAATTTTCTATAAAAAAAAAAAAAACGAATTTTAAACAAAAAAGTTTAATTTTTTACTAAAAAAGAAGCTTAATCTTCGAGTACGAAAAAGATTAATTTTCAATCGAAAAAATATTCATTTAAAAAAAAAAACGTGAGCTCTTAACAAAGAGTTCAATCTTCAACTAAGTAGTTGAATGCAACAAAATTAATTTTCTACCAAAAAGACGAATTTTCAACCAAAAAAAAAACTTTTCAACCAAAAAGATTAATTTAAAAAAAAACGAATTTTTGATTAAAATAGTTAAATTTTCAACGAAAATAAAACGAATTTTCAAAGAAGAAGTAACATTCTCAACCAAAGGGATGAATTTTCAACTAAAATGATGAATCTTCGAAAAGAAAAAAAACGGAATTTTTAATAATGTAGTTCAACGTTAAAAAAAGCTAAAAAAGTAATAAAATATTAAATAAAAAAATGTAATTCACAAGACAAAAATGTAATAGCTAATCTTTAAATCAAAGAAGATTTCAAATTTGAATACAAAATATTTAATATTTCGAATAAAAAAGGATTTTAATTATAAATCAGAAGCAGTTGAATTTAATCAAAAAAGAAGATTCATTAAAATTTGTTTAAAGATTTATTTTCTACCGATAAAGACAAATTTTCAACAAAATACATGAAATTTCAAACAAATTAGTAGTTAAATTTTCAACTAAAAAAGTTAAATTTGAAAAAATTAATCAAAGACAGTTGTTATTTCAACGAAACATGATTTTAATTTTAAATTTAAAAAAACAATGGAATTCCACCAAAAAATGAATTTTCTACAAATTACATTTTTTTAATTTAAAAAGATCAGTTAAAAAAAATGGACTTTTTTAAATGGAAAATTGAACTAGAAAATATAAATCCTTAAACAAAATTTGATAATATATATTTCTACCAACAAAGATTTTAATTTTAAATAAAAATTTGTTGTATTCAACCAAAAAGATTAATATTATTTTGAATCAAGAAGATTGATTTCCTACCAGTAAAGACGAATGTCTCTAATCATTTGGAATGATATAAACAGTAACGTTCACAAATTAAATCAGTTATTTTGATTGATTTAATCCGTAACTTTCAATGTGTTAAGAAAATTTTTTAGTAAAAGAAAATGATTCTTAGCCAAAAAGGAATAATTTTACCTGAAATAGATCAATTTTATAACAAGAAAAGGAGTTTTCTACTTAAAAAGATTAAGTTTTAACAAAGTACATCAATTTTTAAATAAAAGAGATTAATGTTGCACCAAAAATGAAATTGATGAATTATCAGTTTAAATAATTAATTCCTAAAAAAAAATAATTTTCCACGAAATAGTTAAATTTTCAGTAAAAAAATCCATTTTTTACTAAATAAAAACAAATGTTCACCCAAAAAGATGAACTTTTAAACAAAACAAAAAAATTTAACAAAGCTGTTAAATTTTCAATTGAAGAAAATAATTAAACGAATTTTCAACCAAATGGTGAAATTGTGAAGAAAATAAATGAATTTTTAAAAAAGAAAAATTTGGCAAGAAAAAAAATTTTAAAAAAAAAAGTATAGTTTTCTACGAAATATGTAAATTGTTAACCCTAAAATATGAATTTTCAACAAAAAAGCTAATTTCAAACCATAGTTTAATTTTCTACGAACATGATGACTTTACAAAAAAATTTAATTTTCAAGAAAATAAGTACACTTTTAACCAACTAATTAAATTTTTAAGCATAAAAGATGAATGCTCACTCAAAAGGGATTTAATTTCAACCAAAAATAGTTACATTTTCTTTTTGGGTTTTATTAATTGAGTTCCAATTTAAGTTTAAAAATGAAAAAAAAAAACAGGAAAAGAGAAGAATCCGAGAAACTAGAGATCACTGGTTATTAAATTTTTAAATTTTTACTATTCAAATAGCATTAAACTATATTCCTATATGCATGTTTTTTTCAGAATTGTTCTTTGTCGAGATCTAAAGTTCGATAAGTCCAAGCCACAAATAGACATGGCCTGATAATTTTTTCAGGAAGTACATTGACATTCTACATTCTCTACATTTGAAATCAAGGAGATGACTTTCCATTTCAAACTAAAATGATGCATCCTTCTTCAAAACAACAAAATTAATTTTGATCAAACTCGTTAAAGTTTTAACAAGAAAGGAAATATTTTCAAGAAAATAGGTGAATCTTCAATCAAAACAGATTAAATTTCAACCAAACAGTTTCACTGTTAACCAAGAAAAACTTTTCAATCAAGAAAGGAAAAAAAATGTTAAATAAATTTTCTACAAAATAATTGAATTTTTAATTATATTAATTAATTTTCAACCAAGAAGATGGATTTTCGGCCAAAAAATTAATTAAAAAAAAACACAACAAAAAATTGTACAAAATATAGTTAAATTTTGAATTAAAAAATTAATTTTTAACTGAAAAGATGAATTATTTGCAACAAAGAAGATTAATTTTCTACCAGCAAAAAAGATGAATTTTCTAACAAATAGTTACATTTTGAATCAAATAAATGAATTTTTAACCAAGAATATTAATTTTCTACTAAAAAAGGAATATGTAAATTTGCACCTAAAAAAATTATTTTCGGCCAATAAACAAAGAATTTTAACAAAATAATTAAGTTTTTAACAACAACATATTAGATTAAGTTTATAGCAAAAAAGATGAATTTTCAACAAATTATATGAATTTTCATATAGAAAATAAATTTTTTTTAAAAAGTAGTTGAATTTTCAACCAAAACGGATTATTTTTCGAACAAATAGTTTTGCATTTTCAACGAAAAAATATTTCTCAGTAAAGAAAGAAAAAAATTCCAACAAAATTTTGAATTTTCAAGACAAAAAGACGAGATTTCTAGTCAATTGAATTTTTAACCAAAAAATATGAATTTTCTACAAAATAGATGAATTTCGAAAACGGAAAAAGACACGAATGAAACATGAATAACGATACACTTTTACTAAAAAATTGAATGATTCTATTTGCAGTTCAAACATTAATTTTTAAACAGTTGTATTTGTAACCCCAAATCATTTAATTTTTACTAGAATAATTGAATTTACAAACGAAAGTGACGAATTTCTACCTAAAAGGATCACTTTTTAACAAAAATTGTGAAACTTTCAGAAAACTCATTAAAGTTTCAAATTAATATTCAATATTTTAGCCAGAAAATATGAATGATTAAACAAGAATCTAATAATAGACTTTTAAGTCTGAGGAAAAATTCCTTACTTAATTTGTTTGAAAATAAAAAATCTAAAGTACTAAAAATTGGTTACTGAATTTTTGAAGTTATGCAAAAACGACGAATTTGAACTAAAATAAGATTTTTCAATTTAAAAAAGATCAATTACACCCAAAATGAAGATATAAAATTTTTAGGCAAGGAAATGAATTTTTATTAAAAAAAAAAGATTTCCACAAAATAGTTCAATGAACCAAAGAAATAAATTTCTAATCAAGAATATAAATGCAATAATACCAACACAAAAATGGACGCATGGCCTGTTAATTTTTTTCCAGGAAGTACATTGACATTCTACATTCAGCAGATTAAAAATAAATTATAATTACACCGTTAATGATAAGAATTTCCTGACGTAGACAGATAAAATGCTAATCTTTTGCATATGATACGTAAGAACGTCTTCTTTATTCAAAAAAAACTTGCAGAAATTGGTATATAAAGTCAAGAGAATGATTGCATTAACTTTATCGCGTGATTACCATGTGTTATTATTAATAATATAATAATTATCGACCAAAAAGATTAATTTTTTAACAAAAAATACGAATTTTCTACTAAAAAAGATAAATTTTCAAACAAAAATGAATTAGTCAAATTTAAAATTAAAAACAAATAATTTTTAAAAAAAATTTTCTATTAAAAAAAAAAAATTTCAAAAAATGTATCATTTTTCCACAAAATAGTTAAATTCTCACCCACAGAAATCAAGTTTCAAATAAAAAGATGAATTCTTAACCATTACCTTTCGAACAAAAAAGATGAATTATAAAAAAAATACATGAATTTTCAACTCAATATTTAAATTTTGAACCAAAAAATAGATAAATTTTCCACCAAAATAGGCTGGTTGAATTTTCAGTTGAAAACATACTTTTTTAACAACAACAAAAAAACGAATTTTCTATAGAATATTGCAACTTTGAACAAAAGAAACTAATTTTTACCAAGAAGATTAATTTATTTTTATCTGCAATAAATAAAAAACATCGATTTTTCACCAAAATGAAATATTTGAATTTTCAGTTTAAAAAAATTGCTTGGAACAAGAAAAAAAAACAATTTTCTACAAAATAGTTAGATTTTCAATCAAAGAAATCAATTTTCAATTTCAAAAATGAATTTTTATCCAAGACGATTAATTTTCTACTAATAAAGATGAATTTAAAAAAAGACATGAATGAAAAAATAATAATAAAAATAATAAAATAAACTTTAAACGAATTATAAAATAATTGATCTTTCAGTATAAAAAAATTGTGAAGAAAATAGTTAAATTTTCGATCAAAGAAATGAATTTTTAACAAAGAAAATTAATTTTCTACAAAAAAGACGAATTGTTAACAAAATACATTTATCATAAATAAGAAAATTAAATTAAATTGTACGACGCAAATGGAACAATTAAATCTTCAGTTAAGAAAATATAATTTTCATTAAAAAAAAAACAAATTTTGAACATAATAATAAAACTTTCCACCATATAATAGAATTATTATCTAAGACGAATTAAAAGAATAATTTTTCCTTAAACAAGATGAATTTTCCACACAAAAAAAACATCATTTTTCTACCAAAAATGAAATAGTTGAATTTTTAATTTAAAAAACTACTTTAAAACAAAGAAACCAACGTGTTATTCACAAAAGAGTTAAATTTTCAACCAAAGAAATTCATTTTTAATTAAGAAGATTAATTTTCTACTAAGAAAAACAAATAATAAATAAAACACATGAATTTTTAACCACATTTAAAATTTTTAACTAAATGGGAAAGTATGTGACTCAATGGAACAATAAACAATAATAATATTGGAAGTTTTATAAAAACAGGTAACTATATAAGACATTTTAATTTATACATTTTATGTAAAGAGTAAAATCCAAAGAAAAAAAATGGTTAATGAAATTATTAAGTTTTAATTTTTCAAATCGTGTAGAATTATATAAGGGGCATTCTACGCAATATTTGCTACCAACATTTTTTTTCGCGTAAAATATTTTTTTTTTCGTTTTGCTTGATGAACTATATGTACTTTTTGTTGAGATCCAAAGTTAGATAAGATATTAAAACAATAATCATAACAAGTTCCTTATATAGACAAAAGATCAAATGCTTATCGCTTTCTTATAATACGCAAGAAAAGTCTATTTTAATTTAAAAAAAAAAACGATCCATAAAAGATTCCAAGATTCACAGAATAACATGTGCAATAAAACTAATTAATTTTATGACGTGATTACCATGTCTTATACGCACTTCCAAGACAGCTTTGCAATAATGACAGGGTTAAGAAATTAGTAAGTTAGCAGTTAAATTTTTAGTTAAAAAAATTATTTTCAATCAAGAAACGATAAATTTTAAAGAAAATAGTGAAATTTTGAACCTAAGAAAGAGTTTTTAATTAAGAAGATTAGTTTTCTACCAAAACAGATAAATTCAATAAAACGTTCAGTCAAACATAAAATATAGTTGAATTTTCAGTTGACACAAAATTAAAAAAAAAAGACAAAACGAATCTTTAACAAAACAGTGAAATTTTAAATCAAAGAAATTAATGCATGAATTTTCAAATAAATAATTTATTTTTCAACTAAAAAAGATCAATCATCAAGCAAAATTGGAATAGGTCAATTTTCAGTTAACAAATTATTTTCAATCAGGAAATAATACATTTTTAATAAATTAGTGAAATTTTTAACCAAAGAAATGAATGTTTAATTAAGAAGATTATCTTTCTACTAAAAAGGTGGATTTTCAACAAGAAAAAAACTTTTAAACAAAAATAAAAGACAGTTGAATTTTACATAAAGAAAAATGTTTAACTAAAGCAAAACGATTTTTTTACAATCTAGTGAAATTTTTAACCAAAGAAATCAGTTTTTAGGTACGAGGATTATCTTCCTACCAAAAATACGAATATTGAACAAAATACATTAATTTTCAACAAAATAGTTAAATTTTTAGCTAAAAAAGATCAATTTTCAACAAAAATTAGAATAGGTTAATTTTCAGTTGAGAAAGTATTTTTAATCAACAAACGAAAAAATTTCGACAAAATAGTTTAGTTCTCAACTAAAAATATAATTTTTTAAACAAATGGGTGAGTTTTCAGCCAAAAAGATAAATTTTGAAAGACATTAAGGCATTATTTAAAATTTTAGTTTAAAAATATATAATTTTATTTTCAGCCAAAAATAAAAATCAATTTTCCACAAAATAGTTAAATTCTCAATCAAAGAAATTATTTTATAACCAAAGATATTAATGTTTGACTAAATATGATGAATTTGAACCAAATTTATGCATTTTTTACAAAATACAAATTAATTTTTAACCAAAAATGGAATAGTTTAATTATCAGTTGAAAAAATTAATTGTCAAGCAAGCATAAAATGAATTTTTAACAAAATAATGATATTGTAAATCAAATTACTGAATTTGCAATGAAATTATTGATTTTTTAACAAAAAGATCTAATTTTGTAAAAAATAGCCGAATTTTCGACCCTGAAATATGAAATTTTTACAAAAAGGTTAATCTTGAACCACACAGTTGAGTTTTCTACAATAATTGTTGAATTTCCATCCCAATAAGACGAATGTCAACAAAACAGTTGTATTTGCAACAAAATAATTAAATTTTTAATAAAAAAAGATAAATTCTCAACAAAAAATGAAAAATCCAATATGCAGGAAATACAGATGACAGAATTTTGAAGTTTTTACCATTGAAATCGCTTGAAAATATATGACTATATTCAACACAATAATTGAATCTTTAATCAATCAAAAAAGTTTAATTTTTTAACGAAAAATATCTTTCAGTCAAGCAATTTTTAGTAAAAGAGTTGAATTTTTAATCAAGAAAGATTTTTGAATCAAGAATAGAAACAAATTCTAATGAAAACTTGAATTTTCAAGTGAAAAACGAATTTTGTACAAACCATATTAATCTTAAAAACAAAATGATGAATATTCAACCAAAAAAGTTCATTTTGAAGCAAATAATTGAAATTTCTATACTATAGTTGAATTTTCATTGAATTAATTCAATTAATGAAATTTTTAATCTATACAAAAAAGATTAATTTTTAATCAAATACATCAATTTTCAACTATAAAAAAAAATAAATATCACATCAAGAATAAAAAAATTAAATTTTCAACCAATAATGGAATTGTTAAGCAAAAATATAAAGTTTTGACCAAGAAGATTAATTTTCAAGAGAAAAGTTAACTTCGGCATTAACAAAAGAGTTAAATTTTCAACAAAATAATTAAACTTTTAACCAAAAGCATAACAGAAGGCTTTTTAAATAAAAGGAATTAATTTTTAATCAAAATTAATTGAACTTTATTTTTGTGTTCTGATAATTAAGTTCGAATTTAAGTGTTAAATCTTGGAAAGGGGGAAAAGACTTTCGCCTCGAAAGGGGCGCAGTGCGCGAGTACTTAATCGAGTTTATTGCGCAAAATAATGCATTCCATTTGGAAACGATTCAGGCGGCCCTGACTGTTTACTTTTTGATTCCCTCGATTCAGTAACAAGACTATTTTTGCGCAATACCCGACACTGCTAATCAATCCCGGTTATGGTGTAAGTTTACACTTTTAATGGTAAGAAGTTCCTGATATAGAGATAGATAAAATACTTATCTTTTGCATAGGACACATAAGAACAGTCTTCTTTATTGAAAAAAAAAATGAATGGAAATAAAAAACTATCAATAAAAGATTATAAGCTACACAGAATGACATGTGCAACAAACACACATGAAAGATAAGATTTGCAGAAATTGATACATAAAATCAAGAAAATCGTAACTAGCTGGATGATTAGGAATTTTCGTGAGTGCATAAACTTTATTTGAATTTCAAGTTAAAACCAAATATTTTTTATACAAAACAAAAAATAAGTTACAAATACTCAAAAATATTAATATTAAACAAATAAAATAAATTTTCATAGAAAAACCGATTAACTTTTTTACAAAATAAATAATTTTTTAACAAGTACATTAATTTTCCACTAAAAAGATGAATTTTGAAAAAAAGATTAATTTTGAACAAAAAATGAAGCAGTTAAATTTCAGTTTAAAAAATTAATTTTCAACCATAAAACTAATTTACCACTATTCAGTTAAATTTTTAATTTAAAAAATCAATTTTCAGCTAAAAAGAGGAATTTTTAAACAAGAAGATTAATTTTATACCAAAAAATATGAATTTTCATAGGAAAAAAACTTTCAGCCAGAAATATAATAGTTGAATTTTCAGTTTAAAAAAATGTAACAAAAAAACTGAATTTTTAACCAAAAAATTATGAACAAAAAAGGACGGATTAAATTTTTAGTTAAAAAAATATATTGTTCAGTGAAAAAAAAGAATTCTCCACAAAATAATTCAATTTTAAACCAAAGAAGTAAATTTTTAACCAAGAAGGTTAATGTTTTATTAAAAAGATGAATTTCTACGAAATACGTACATTTTCTACTAAAAAACATTAATGTTTTAAACCAAAAATGGAATATTTAAACTTTCGGTTGAAATAATTTTGTTAACTAAGCATAAAATAAATTTTTAACAAAATAATGAGAGTGTAAACCAAATAACTGAATTCTTAACGAAAAAGTCTAATTTTGTAAAAAATAGCTGAATTTTCTACCCTGAAATATAAATTTTCAACAGAAAAGTTAATTTTAAATTAAACAGTTGAGTTTTCTACAAAAATGATTTAATTTTCATCTAAAAAGTCGAAAAAAACATTAATGTTCTACCAAATTGTTTTTTCAACTCAAAAATATCAATTATCCACCAAAATTGGAATAGGTTAATTTTCAGTTAAAAAATTATATTCAAACAATAAACGAATAATTTCTAACAAAATAGTTCAGTTTTCAACCAAACAGATGATTTTTTAAACAAATTGCTGAATTTTCAACCAAAAAGATAAATTTTCAAGAAAAAAGATGTATTTTTTACAAGAAAAAAATAATAATAATACATAAGTTTGCAATAAAAAAGATCAATTTTACAAAAAAAATGTACGAATTGAATTTACAGCGTGAAAAATATAATTTTCAGCCAAAAAAAAGAATTCGCCACAAAATAATTCAATTTTCAACTAAATAAATGAATTTCTAATTAAAAATATTAATATCCTATTAAAAAGACAAATTTTAACAAAATATATATAATTTTTTACAAAAAAAGATTAATTTTTAACCAAAAATGGAATATTTTAATTTTTAGTTGATATAATTAATTTCTAACCAAAGTATAAAATGAATTTTCAAAACAGCAATGAGATTCTAAAACCAAATAAAAGGTTTTTTAAGCAAATTATTGATCTTTTAAAGAAAGAGTTAAATTTTTCACAAAATAGTTGAATTTTCTACCTTGAAATATGAATTTTTAAAAGAAAAGTTCATTTTAAATCAAACATTAAAGTTTTCTACAAAAATGGTTTAATTTTCCTCCTAAAAACATGAATTTTAACAACACAGTCTTTTTTTAATAACAACAAAATTAATGTTCTGCCAAATTGTTAAATTTTCACCTAAAAAAGATCAATTATTAACCGAAATTGGAACAGGTTAATTTTCAGTTAAAAAATTATATTCAATGAATAAACGAAGAATTTTTAACAATATAGTTCAGTTTTTAGCCAAAAAGATACATTTTTAAACAAATTGTTGTATTTTCAACCAAAGAAATAAATTTTCAAGATAGAATAATCATTTTACCCCCCCCCCCCCCCCCCCCCCCCCCCCCCCCCCCCAACGAATTTATATCACAATACATAAATTTGCAACTAAAAAGATCAATTTCGCCACAAAATAATTCAATTTTCAATAAAATAAATGAATTTTTAACAAAGAATATTAATGATTCTTTAAGAAAATTATTGATTTTTTGAAGAAAAATTTTAATTTTTTACAACATAGCTTAATTTTTTGACCTAAAATGTGAGTTTTAAACAAAAAAGTTCATCTTAAACCGAACAGTTGAGTTTAATACAAAAATAATTTAATTTTCCCCAAAAAAATTGTACTTAATAAATAAAATATTCAATATGGTTTTCTTTTCTGTGGCTTTAGGGTCCGTAAAATAGTGAAGAAAATTTCAATTTCCATCCGATGTTTCGGCTCTCTATATGGGCCCTCTTCCGTGATTTATTCTAGAAAATGTTTTTTGGTACATTTCACTTTTTTCCTGATACAGATTTTCTTGTGTCACCTTTTTTTTGATATACAGCAATTGTATGAAGAAAATTTAAATTTCCATGAGATATTTCGGCTCCATATATGGGGTCCTCTTCAGTAATTTAATCTAGAAAAAGTTTTTTGGTACATTTGACTTTTTTCCTAATACAGATTTTTGTGTGTCGCCTTTTTTGTATATAACATTTTTATGTACAAAAAAGGAGACACACAAAAATCTGTATTAGGGAAAAAGTGAAATGTACCAAAAACTATTTTCTAGGATAAATTACTGAAGAGGGTCCATATATGGAGAAGAAATATTTAATGGAAATTTAAATCTTCTTCATCATTTACGGACCCCAAAACCACGTAATAGAAAAATAGTATTCTATATATTACAAAAAAAAAATAATATTCGAAGTCTGAATGAGATATTTAAATTTAATTATTTCTTTAATTCATTTAATTAATTAAATTAAATTTAAATTTTATATATTTTGGTCAAAGAACTATATGTAATTTGTTGACACCGAAAGTTCTATAATGCTAACAGACAAATAGACGCACGGTCTGATACTATTTTTTTCCTTTTTAATTGGAAAAAAAACGATCAATAAAAGATTGTAAGTTGCACAGAATGGTAAAAACAAAAAATAGTTAAATTTTCAGATACAAACAAATTGCTTTTCAAAGAAACAAATAATTTTCAAAAAAATAGTTAAATTTTACACGTAAGGAATACATTTTTTAAATGAGAAGATTTATTTTTAACCAAAAATGGAGCAAATTTACTCCAGTTTAAAAAACTAATTTTTAAGCATAAAATTAATTTTCCACAAATTTGTTCAGTTATCAATCAAAGAAATCAATTTACAACTAAAAAAGAAAGAAAAAAATGAATTAAAAAATGAAAAAATTCAAAGAAGAATTTTTAACCAAGAAGATTAATTTTATACCGAAAAGACGAATTTTCAATGTGGATGAAGTTCTGAACGTTAAAATGAACTAAATTGTTTACTTATGACTTTAAAAACCAAGAAAATGGTTAAAATATTCATTTGAACATTCAGAACTTCAGGTACACGAATTTTCAATCAAATACATAGATTTTCATTGAAAAAAACATCCGAAAATAAATTTGTTGAATTTTTAAGTGAACAAAAAACTAAAGAAAAAATGAATTTTCAACAAAACAGTGGAATTTTTAAGAAAAGAATTAATTTTTTACAAATTGTTCAATTCTTAACTAAAAAAGATCAATTATCAACCAAAAAGATGAATTTACAAAAAAGAAGATTGATTTTTTACCATGAAAATACAAATTATTAACAAAATATATATAAATTTTCAACCTAGAAGGTAAATTTTACGACAAAATACACGAATTAAATTCTTAGTTAAAAAAATTGTAGCTAAGAAAAACGAATTCTTCACCAAATATTTCAATTTTTAACCAAAGAAATGAATTTTTAACCATATTAATGATCTTTTAAAAAGTTCAATGCAATAACATATGTAATAATGCATGAAGTACCTACTAAAAAAGATTATTTTTTAACTATAAAAATGGAATATTTTAATTTTCAGTTGAAACGATTTTTAATCAAGCATAAAATGAACTTTCAACAAAATAATGAGATTCTAAAATTGGAAATGAATTTTTAAAGAAAATGTATAATTTCGTGCAAAGATGTAAAAAGTGGTTTATTTTTCATCCCAAAAAGGCCAACTTTACTACAAAAATGCACGAATTAAAATTGTAAAAAGAATGAATTTTATTATAAGCAATTTTAGATAATTTTTTGGAATAATGACTTTTTGAAAAATGTAATAATCTGAATATATTGGTACAGAATCAACCATAAAAAATAATCATTCAATTTTCAACAAAATACATGTATTTTCTAATAAAGAAAAATAATTATTTAATCAAAAATTAAATATTTTAATTTTCAGTTGAAATAATTAATTGTCAACCTAGCATTAAATAATTTTTCAACAAAATAGTGAGATTATAAAATTGAATAAATGAATTTTTACCAAATTATGGAATTTTTAAAGAAAAAGTATAATTTTCTACAAAATAGCTGAAATTTTGGACCCTAAAATGTGAACTTTCAATAGTAAAGTTAATCTTTGACCCAACAGTTGAGTTTTCTACAAAAGTGGTTTAATTTCAATACCAAAAAGATGAATATCAACAAAAAAGTCGAATTTTCTACCAAAAAGGATGGCTTTACCAAAATTGTTGAATATTTAACAAAATAATTAAATTTTTGACCAAATAATTAAGTTTTGAAGCAAAAAAGATGAATTCTTAACCAAAAATAGTTGGTCCTATTGGGTTATATTAATTTAATGCGCATTTATGTGGAAAATAATTTTTTTAAATAAAACACGTTTTTCATAAATACGAAAATCAAATTAAATTTACGACAAAAATGGAAGAATTAAATATTCAGTTAAAAAAATATAATTTTCATAAGAAACAAATAAACGAATTTTTAAGAAAGTAGTTAAATTTTTAACCAAATAACTAAAATTTTATCAAAAAATATTATATTATACTAAAAAAGACGAATGTCAACAAAACACGTTAATTTTCATGGTGGTCATTCGATTACCCGGTCAAGGTTTTCATTTTTCCCGGTGAATTAAAAATAACATATTCATACTTTCCGCTAAACGCAAATATTTATTTTGATTAAAGACGTTTATTCTAAACTTCACTTAACACAACAAAGTAAAAAATTGCAAAATAAATTCATTTTGTAAAAAAATATAAATTTTCAACAAAAAATGGAACAGTTTAACTTTTGGCTGAAAAAATTAATTCTGAAAAAAAACATTTTCCAAAAAATAGATAAATTTTTTATTTAAGTGATGAATTTTTAACTAGAATAGTTGAATTTTCAACAGCAAATTAATTTTGACTAAAAAAAAGATAAAATGTCAATCAAAACGTAAATAATTAAATTTTAAGTTAAAGAAATTACTTTCCACAAACAAAAAAATCTTTCAACTAAAAAAAAAACAACTAATTTTCAACTAAAATTGTAGATATTTAACTGTAATAGTTGGATTTTAAACCAGAAAAATGAATTTCCAACTAAAATTATTAATAATGTCTAAGATAGAAGTTTTATCTACCATCAGTTAAAATAATATTTGGATGCTGATTGTGAAATTGGCTTAACGATCACAAAAAATTGAAATCAATTTATCATTGAATCAGACGTTTCAGCCTCGATTATGGGCCCTAATTGGCGATTTATTTCTTCATTCATAACAATTAATTTATTCATCAACGTAAATAATTTTTTATCTTCATTTTCATATACCAGAAATTAATTTTTTACTATCAAATGATATCCTTCTACGAATCAACAATTTTTTTGTACTAATATTTCAGAAATAAATCACTGATGAGGGCCCATAATCGAGGCCGAAACATCTGATTCAGTGGCAAATTGATTTCAATTTTTTGTGACCCTAAAGCCGATTTCACAATCAACATCAAAATATCATTAAAATGATGAATCTTTAAGTAGAAAAATGGAAGTTTTGACCAAAAAGATGAATTATTTAATCAAGAAGATTACTTACGACCGAAAAATATATATTTTCAACTAAAATCATATATTTTAACCAAAAATTAAATAATTAAATTTTCAGTCAAAAAATGAATGTTTAACCAAAAAGATTAATTTTTATATAAAATTATGGAATATTTAACTGGAATAATAGCTACATTTTCAGTCTAAAAAAAACAACAAACATTTCAATAAAAAAAGAAACAAATTTTCAACAAAATAGTTCAATTTTCGGCAAAAAATTATTTTTCATTTATAGAAAAAACATGGTTTTGATTGAATGGCTTATATTTTAACCAAAAAAAAAAAATGAATTTTCAATTAGGAAAGACTAATTTCCATCCAAATTATGGAATTTTTAACAAGAAAAGGTCAACTTTCAACGAAAAATAGACAATTAAATTTCAGTTGAAGGAATTAATTTTTAACTAAACTGATTAATTTTCAACTGAAATGATAAATCTTCAACTGGAATAGTTAAATTTTATACGAAAAAGATGAATTTTCAATGATAAAGATTAATTTTCTAAAAAAAAACGCGAATTTTTCGCACAGTATATAAATTTTCAAACAGCTAGTTTATTTTATAAAAAAAAGATTATGATCTAATTAGATTGAACATAAAACTGAGATAATCCGAGAAATCTGCGACTGTAGATAAAGTAGAAATTACTTTTTTAAACTGAATCAATAAAATTTATGGTTATTCCGGTTTGCCGTTGTCAAAACTTAGGATTAAATTTTTAACAGAAAATTCAACTAAATTTTTTAACGAAATAATTCAGTTTTGCTTTGAGAACTGCACTTTGTTGAGATCCAAAATGCCAACACACAAATAGACACGTGGCCTGTTAATTTTTTTTCTGAAAGTACATTTACACTCTGCATCTAAAATCTCTAAATTAAGAATAAAGTTACGTAAATGAAAATATTTGTAAATGTTCTTTCAATCTTTAATGTTACCAAGTTCCTGATATAGAGATAACAGGAAATGCTACAAAAAAATTCAATAAACTAGTTCAATTTTTAACGAAAGACATGAATTTTTTCAATGAGAATATTAATTTTATACCAAAAAATATGAATATTAAACAAAACACATATATTGTTAACTAAAAACAATATATTTTACAAAAGTTAAGTTTTTTAACAAGAAGATTGATTTTTTACAACAACAAAAAAGAAGTTTAAAATGATACATAAATTTTCGACTAAACAGGAACATTTTACCACAAAAATTCAAGAATTAAATTTTTAGTTTAAAAAATATCATTACTGAATTAAAAAAAAAACTTTTATTTTTTACAACAATGGTTGAATTTTGATAAAAAAAAAGAATTTTTAAAATAAGACATCAATTTTCAACTAAAAAGGTGAATTTTGTCAGAAAAATGCAAAAATTAAAGTTTGTGTTTAAGAATATAATTAGCAGGAAAAAAAGGAATTATCCACTAAATAATTCAATTTTAAATTAAAGAAATTAATTTTTAATCAAAAATATTAATGTTCTGCTGAAAAAGATGAATTTCATCGAAATAGATGAATTTTCTACTAAAGATGATTAATTTTTAAATAAAAAATTTACTATTTTAATTTTCAGTCGAAATTATTGTTAACCAAACAGAACATGATTTTTTAACAAAATAATGAGATTCTCAAATCAAATTAATCAATTTTTAAAGAAAAAGTTTAATTTTCTACGAAAATGGTTTAATTTTCATCCAAAAGAGGCGAATTTAAACAAAATTGTTGAATTTTTAATTAAAAAGATTTATTTTTAATTAAGAAGATTAATTTCATAAGTTCAATTTTCCACCTAAGAAATGAACTTTTAACAAAGAATATTAATGTGCTATTAAAAAGATGATTTTTTTTCTAAATTTTTTAATGAATTAAAAATGTGAATGATTTATTATTGAATTTTTATAGAAAAAGTTTAATTTTCTACAAAATAGCTAAATTTTGAACCCTAAAATGTGAATTATTAACAAAAACATTACTCTTAAACCAAACAATTGAGTTTTCTACAAAAATGGTTTAATTTCCATTTAAAAAAAAAACAAATATTTTTAATTTTTATTCCAAAAAGACGAATTTCAATTAAACGATTACAATTTTAACTAAAAAATTGTTGAGTTTTTAATAAAATAAATAAATTTTATATTGAAAAATTAAATTTCGAACAAAAAAATTCTATTTTTAAAGAAAAAAGATGAATTCTCAATCTATGTGGAATAATAAAAATTTTCAACAAAATACGTTTTTCCTAAAACTTTACGTTTAAAAAATATAATTTTATGCAAAAAAATGAATTCGCCACAAAATAATTGAATTTTCAACCAAAGAAATGAATTTTTAAACAAAATTATTAATGTTCTACTAAAAAAGATGAATTTCTGCTGAAGAGGATTAATTTTTTAACCAAAAATGGAATATTTTAATTTTCAGTTGGAAGAATTAATTATTAAGTAATCATAACATGAATTTTTAACAAAACAATGGGATTCGAAAAACCAAATCTAAGAGTTCTTAAACAAATTATAGAATATTCAAAGAAAAATTATATTAAAAAAATGGTTTAATTTTCATAAACTTTGTTTAAAATATATTACATAAATTTTAAACTAAAAAATGAATGTCAACCAAGCATAAAATTAATTTTCAACAAAATAATGATATTGTAAAACCAAATAAATGATTTTTTAACCCAATTATTTAATTTTAAACAATTTTAATTTTCTATAAAAATGGTTTAATTTTTATTTTTAAAAAACAACGAATTTTTAACACAAAATATAAAATACAACTAAAAATCTTCATTAAACCAGAAAAATGGACATATTAAGTTTTTAATTTAAAAAATATAATTTTCAGCCAATAAGAAAAATGAATTTTCCAAAAAATAGTTCAATTCTTAACAAAAAAAAATGATTTTTTTAAGTAAGAATATTATTTTTATTCTAAAAAAAAATGAATTTTAACAAAATAGTTCCATTTTCAACCAAAAAGATGAATTTTTAAACAATAGGTGAATTTTCCACCAAAAAGATTAAGTTAACCACAAAAATTCGCGAATTAAAATTTCAGTTTAAAAAAAACATAATTTTCAGCATTGTTTACTAAAACAGATTAATTTTTCAACCAAAAAACTAATTTTCCATAAAACGGATGAATTTTAAATCAAAGATATCAATTTTTAAGTAAAAAGATACATTTTCAATGAAGAGGATTAACTTTATACAACAAAAAATAAATTTTCAATAAAATATATGATTTTCCAAACAAAAAAAAACTTTCACCCAAAAATAAAATAGTTGAAGTTTTAATTAGGAAAATTTATTTTTCTACCAAATTTTTAAATTTTAAACTACAACTATAAAAGAAATTAATTTTTAACCGAAAATATTAATGTTCTTTCAGAAAGATGAATTTCAACAAAATTCGTGAATTTTCTATGAAAGAAAATTAATTTTTAACCAAAAATGGAATTGTTTAATTTTTAGTTGAAAAAACTAATCGTTAAGGAAACATAAAATTTTTTTATGTTTCCTTTTTTTACAAAATAACGGTTTTTAACAAAATAACGAGATTGTAGACCAAATAAGTGTTTTAATCAAATTATTTAATTTTTGAAGGAAACGTTTTATTTTCTACAAAATCACTCAATTTTGGATCCTTAAACGTGCATTTTCGACCAAAAAATCAATCTTAAATTTAACAGTTAACTTTTTTACAAAAAGGGTTTAATTTGCATCCCAAAAAGAAGAATTTCATCAAAACAGTTGACTTTTTAACCAAAAAGGATGGCTTTAACCTAAAATAATTGGTCCTATTGGGTTCTATTAATTCATTTCGCATTTATGTGGAAAACTGAAATTTTGTAACAAAATACGTTTCTCATAAATATGAAAATTAAATTAAATTTTACGATAAAAATGAACCAATGATATAATTGGCATAAAAAACAAGAATAAAGAATTTTCAATACGAAAATAGTTAAATTGCAAAACAAAGAAGTGCATTTTTAACCAAGAATATTAACATTGTACTAAAAAAAGACCAATTTCAACAAAACACAGGGTTTTTAAGTTTTAACCAAATAATACAATTTTGAAACAAAAAAGATGAATTCTCAGCCAAAAATAATTGACCTTTCTCATTCAGTTCTCATTTATGTGGACAAATTCGAAAAAAGAGAAAATAGGGGAATATTTGAAAGATTGTGAAATTTGCAATAAATAAACGTTCAAGATTTTTGTCAATACTTTAAAAATATTACGAGAGCAAAATGTAATTTTTGCTTTAAAAAAAAACAGTATTGATATTCAAATTCTATAATAAGTGTATATCGTGTTTTCCGTTGAGAACTGCACTTTGTTGAGTTCCAAAATGCCAACACACAAATAGACACATGGCCTGTTAATTTTTTTTTAGAAAGTACATTAACATTCTCTACATCTAAAACCTCTAAATTGGGAATAAAGTTATTTAAATGAATGAAAAGATCAGTAAAAGGTCTTTCAACCTTCAATGATACCAAGTTCCTGATATGCAGAAAAGAGAAAATTCTTATCTTTTTCATAAAATACGTCAAAAGTCTTTTTTTTAATAAATTGAAAAAAATAAAAGAAAAACGATCAATAAAAGATTTTCAGCTCTAGAGAATATCATCTGTTCAATAAAACAAATGAAAGAAAGAGTTTACAGAAATATAGAAACACAAAATCAAGAGAATCGTAAAAAAAAAATGAATCAAGTGATCGATTAGGAATTTCTTCGAGTGCATTAACTTTTAATCGCGTGATTACCATGTGTGTGTGTGTGTGTTATACCAATAAGAATAAATATTAAGATTAAGTTGTACGTACTTTGGCGGTAGCTTTGTGAGGATGACAGAGTTAATAAGGGTGCAGACTATTGGATGAAAAACGTGTGTCCCGGAGACAGCAGTGACCACAAACAGTCCGTAGAGGGTGCTCGCCCATTGTTTGAGGAAAGGCTCCTTGATTTTGCGATAATATTGTCCGAACCACGTCGATAGGAGCAGAATAAGCACATACACAATGTCCTCCAAAAGCATGGTTGCATGCGCCAGGCGCCAGACTTGAGTCTGCTGCTGCTACTGCTGTTTCACTTTTTTCGTTACACTTTCTCTATCTATCTGTGCGGCCTCTCCGGCCAACCACACCGCGCGACTCGACTCGCGACTGTAACTGAAACCACTGAAACAGATTCAACTCAAAAATGCCAGTAAACGAAGGAACGCGTCCCGTCTCAGCGCGTACGCGGCCACCACCCCACACCACCGTGCCACATGCATTTCACAAGCATCACATTTCGTTATTACCATTACACACTTCCTTTCCTTTTCTTTATTTTTTATTCTTCTTCTTCTTCTGCTTCTTTTTCTTCTTCTTCTTCTTCTTCTTCTTCTTCTTCTACTCCTGATCTATTTTTCATGAGTCGACCAATTTTTTACTTTTCATTATTCGCTTCGATGCTGAGAAAAATATTGCGGGGCATGCCGAAAAAAATCAATATTGTGTCTGCGCTCTACACATGTGGTGCCAATGGGGTGTCGAATAATAATGATGATGATGGACAAATTAATTTTCGTTTATGATCGCGAATATTCAAAAAAAACGATGGATTTTTAATGAAAAAGATGGATTTTTAACCAAATGGATGATTTTTCAATTTAAAAAAAATGAATTTTTTAATGAAAACGATTAATTTTCGACCAAAAAGACCAATTTTCATTAAAATGAATTTTTAACCAAATTGATGATTTTTCAACTAAAAAGATGATTTTTCAAAGAGAAAAAAATTGTATATTAAATTCGTGAATCTCCAATGAAAAAGATTATTATGAACCTAGGAGATGAATTTTTAGTAGTATAAACGATATACAACTGAAAAGATGAATTTTTAACCAAATAAATACTTTTCTAACCAAAAAAATTAATTTTCTTCTATAATCACGAATCTTCGAGTAAAACTATGAATTTTCAACAAAGAGGATGTATGTTCAACCAAATGGATGATTTTTCAATTAAAAAGATAAATGTTTAACCAAATCGATGATTTTTCAACTAAAAAGATGATTTTTCAAAGAGAAAAAAATGGTATATTAAATTCGTGAATCTTCTACCAAAACGATAATTTACAGCCAAGCAGATGAATTTTGAATCAGATACATGATTTTTAACTAAAAAGATGAACTTTTAATCAAACCGATTAATTTTCCACCAAAAAGACTAATTTTCATTAAAATGAATTGTCAACCAAAAAGATAAGTTTTTAACCAAATCGATGATTTTTCAAATAGAAAAAAATTGTATATTAAATTCGTGAATCTCCAATGAAAAAGATTATTATAAACCTAGCAGATGAACTTTTAGTATTATAAACGATTTACAACTAAAAAGATGAATTTTTAACTAAATATATACTTTTCCAAATAAAAAAAATTAATTTTCTTCTATAATCACGAATCTTCGAGTAAAACTATGAATTTCCAACAAAGAGTATGTATGTTTAACAAAATGGATGATTTTTCAATCAAAAAGATGAATTTTTAACCAAATCGATGATTTTTCAACTAAAAAGATGATTTTTCAAAGACAAAAAAATGGTATATTATATTCGTGAATCTAAAATGAAAAAGATTATTATCAACCTAGCACATGAATTTTTAGTATTATAAACGATTTACAACTAAAAAGATGAATTTTTAACCAAAAAAATTTATTTTCTTCTATAATCACGAATCTTCGAGTAAAACTATGAATTTTTAACAAAGAGTATGTATGTTCAACCAAATGGATGATTTTTCAATCAAAAAGATGAATTTTTAACCAAATCGATGATTTTTCAACTGAAAAGATGATTTTTCAAAAAGAAAAAAATGGTATATTAAATTCGTGAATCTTCTACCAAAACGATATTTTACAGCCAAGCAGATGAATTTTGAATCAGATAAATGATTTTTAACTAAAAAGGTGAACTTTTAACCAAAACGATTAATTTTCCACCAAAAAGACTAATTTTCATTCAAATGAATTGTCAACCAAAAAAGATAAGTTTTTAACCAAATCGATGATTTTTCAAATAGAAAAAAATTGTATATTAAATTCGTGAATCTCCAATGAAAAAGATTATTATAAACCTAGCAGATGAACTTTTAGTATTATAAACGATTTACAAATAAAAAGATGAATTTTTAACTAAATAAATACTTTTCCAACCAAAAAAATTAATTTTCTTCTATAATCACGAATCTTCGAGTAAAACTATGAATTTTCAACAAAGAGTATGTATGTTTAACAAAATGGATGATTTTTGAATCAAAAAGATGAATTTTTAACCAAATCGATGATTTTTCAACTAAAAAGATGATTTTTCAAATAGAAAAAAATTGTATATTAAATTCGTGAATCTCCAATGAAAAAGATTATTATCAACCTAGCAGATGAACTTTTAGTATTATAAACGATTTACAACTAAAAAGATGAATTTTTAACCAAATAAATGATTTTTCAAAGAGAAAAAAATTGTATATTAAATTCGTGAATCTCCAATGAAAAAAATTATTATCAACCTAGCAGATGAACTTTTAGTATTATAAACGACTTACAACTAAAAAGATGAATTTTTAACTAAATAAATACTTTTCCAACCAAAAAAATTAATTTTCTTCTATAATCACGAATCTTCGAGTAAAACTATGAATTTTCAAAAAAGAGGATGTATGTTTAACCAAATGGATGATTTTCCATTTAATAAGATAAATTTTTAACCAAAACGATGATTTTTCAAAGAGAAAAAAATTGTATATTAAATTCGTGAATCTCCAATGAAAAAGATTATTATCAACCTAGCAGATGAACTTTTAGTATTATAAACGATTTACAACTAAAAAG
>NC_046660.1:12264638-12270203 GCF_010883055.1 Belonocnema kinseyi
GATGATTTTTCAAATAGAAAAAAATTGTATATTAAATTCGTGAATCTCCAATGAAAAAGATTATTATCAACCTAGCAGATGAACTTTTAGTATTATAAACGACTTACAACTAAAAAGATGAATTTTTAACCAAATAAATGATTTTCCAACTAAGAAATTAATTTTCTTCTATAATCACGAATATTCAAGTAAAACTATGAATTTTCAACAAAGAGGATGTATGTTTAACCAAATGGATGATTTTCCATTTAAAAAGATAAATTTTTAACCAAAACGATTAATTTTCTACCAAAAAGACCAATTTTCATTCAAATGAATTTTTAACCAAATTGATGATTTTTCGACTAAAAAGATGATTTTTCAAAGACAAAAAAATGGTATATATTATATTCGTGAATTTCCTACCAAAACGATTATTTTTAACCAAGCAGATGAATTTTTAATCAAATAAATGATTTTTCAACTTAAAAGATGAATTTTTAACCAAAAAAATAATTTTCCAACTTTTGTCTAACCAATTCAATTAGTCAAACGCTAGACGTGGCACGCCATCGGTCACCATAGCGAACGGTTATGAAACTACTAATTCGTTAGTCAAAAATCTACCAATTGTTTAGTCAAAATTTACTGATTGATTAGTCAAAAATGATACGCTTTCGGAGAGACACGCATGTCCGTAATGCAAATGTTTATTTCTAAGACATCATTTTAAATCGTTTATTAAATTGCACGATGAGATTTATTTTTAATATGTGGCACTTATTGCAGCGAAGAAAAGAACTATTAATTAAATAACAAAAGCACAAACTAGAGACCCTTTTTTAAAAGCAAAAATCCTCTATTTTCCCTAAAAATCAGCTGGTGAACTACTCTAAACCCTGTTGCAAAATAAAAAACTAAAGCGAGTTTCTCATATGTATCTATTCTTTACTCTCGCCTATTCTTAAAAGTCAGTTTGAGTAATGAAATAATATTTACTTTTTCTGCGTTAATGACTTGGAAGTGGTTATGTTGAGAAATTCACTAATGAATTGGTAGTTCTCAAAAATGACTAATAAATATTATTTATTTTTTTGACTAATTCAATTGGCAAGGTACAAACTTGAGTGTACTGATTGAATTAGTTACATTTTTTACTAATTCATATTTAGCGAGTAGAAGCTCATACTCGCGCTTCGCGCGTGACCCACTAATTTACTTTCAATTAAAGTAAAATTTTTCTATAGCCCCGATTTCGGGGCTGACGGTGGGTGGCAATTAACTCATTATAGCTTGCTCCGCTTTTGTTTGTTCACGCCTGACTGCTCGCCTGAGTGACAGCCGCAGATCCCGCGCACCACGCGCAGCCCTGTTACGCCTACATGCGGCGCGGCGTCAATTATCAGAATGGTTATAGAAGGGAGGGCTATTGCAGATTTTCACTGTATTTTGTTTGAAATGAAGTTTAATATGATACCACGATATTCATTTTTGCTTTAATGACTTTTATTTGTACATGGCTATGCATGGGCACCCTCTCACGATGCAGAATAAATTATTGTGCAACGCTAAACATTTTTATGCAAAACATCTAAAATTTCAGCGCGTACAAATTTTCATAGAAACACATAGTAAATGATCTCGACTCTAGAAGAGTCCAAATGTTAAGCCATTCCGTGCGCCCCTACCCGTGCAGAAATTGCCAAATGTTTGCCTTATTTCCGATTTGGGCCAGATCGGGCACGCAATTTTGTGGTTGTTAAATTTGGCCCCGTCTAGATCCCGACTTAACAGCCAAGCTTGCCAGTAGATAGCGCTCCATTAATTTCGGGGACTAAAGTGGGTTGACTCCAAATCGCCGAAGTTTCAACGTAAAGTGTCAAGCGTCAAAAATATTTCCATTATTATTTGGAAAAGTGACAAAATAAGTGGGAAAAAATGCCAAAAGTGAGCACAAGACGAATGCGTAGGTATAGTATACTTAAAAATATTCCTGAATTACGTGTTGAAGACTATAATAAGTAAACTTATTAAGAATGTTAAGATGAAACCTAACCTCAAAATGAGGTTATTTATTTATAAGCAAAGTAGCAAAAGTAATATTTCATTTGTTGAATGTGAAAATGAATTAGATCAATAATGACGTCATAAACATATTTATTTTCACGTATTTTTAGGTGATTTGATACTTTCCACAACTAGGTTCAATATAGAAATTGAACGCAACTTTAATTTAGAAATTAAAACCAAAAATATATTGCAAAATACTTAAATGGTTTATCATACACAAATGCTGGCTGTTATGTTGCGTCGTTTGACTTTTTCCGTTTGGTCGAAAAAAAGTGTCTGACATACACCAATTTTTTCATATCGCGATCATTTAGATAAATTGATATTTATATTCTCAAATTTCAGTTAAGAAGGTGATATATTCGATTTTAATATTATTTTATTTAAGAATCCCTTTTAATTAAGAATAAGAAAAATAAATTAATATGAGCCCGGTCGGGGCCAGGTATGGTTATCTCTGGGCGCAGCGCTTGGGCCCCGATCGTGCATCGCACGATCGGCTCCATCTAGATTGCCTGATTTGGGCCAAATTCTGCCCGATATGGCCCCAATCAGATCCAAATTGGAATTTCTGCACGGGTACAGTGAAGAAACGATATTCTAATTTTAAGAATTTCCCACTACAGTTGAAGAATATTTGCAACTTAAATAGGCGACAACAATATATTCTTAATGTAAGTTGAAGGCCCTCTTACCTTAAGAATGTATATTCTTTTTAGGTTATTCTTGTCCATATGATAATAAGGTATCGTTAATCTTAGACTATATAGGTTATGAACATCAAAACTGGAAGTAAGTTTGCCGTTAAATTGAGTGAGTACAAAATTTATAGGTTACAAGCTATTTTTCCAGTTGAAAATTATAATGTACTAACCACATTTTCACACATTTTCATGAAAGGTATTAAATTATTTGTATATTGTACTTACCACTCTTCTCTAAAGTGAAACACTCAATGCCCGAAATTACAAAAAAAGGAACTGATCTGAAAGGACGTGGCACTAAACATTAAAAGAAATTATTCAACAAAGCAAGGTGCATTTTCCTTTGAAAATTTCTTCTTCCGCAATAATATTCTCATTTTAAGAATATTTTTTCCCTTTGGTTAGAATATGCCTGTAAGAATATGACGATCTTCATGTTAGAATATTGTTTTTTCGGTGATAGCACTTGGATGGGTGACCATCTATGACGTACGACCCGGTTGTGTACTCGAATTTTGAACGGCCGGCTGAACTCGGGAGGTGATTTTCTGCAGTTTTCCTCTCATCTGGCCAAATTTTTAGACAAATACGAGTAATTCGAATAAACTCGTATGCCTTGTAGAAATTATGACCGGGTTCGGGTCGGATTCCGGCAGGTTTGCCCTGCTTGTATCCGGAATCTGGTCAGGCTGCCCGGTCGGATTCTGGTGTTGGTTCCGTCACGCTGCGCTGGATCCCGGCCATGTGTACCCAGTTGGCTCCCGGCCGGGTTACCCGATCGGATCCCGGATACAATTAGGGTAAACTGGTCGGAATCCGACCGGTTTTTGACTGGGCTCCTCGATCGCATTTTACTGGAGCCTTTTTACCACTGCGAACATATTCTACTAACTGGTAGAGATAATAATCTTTGTCAGAACTTATTTCCACCTGTAAAAAGATGTTGCACTTTCAATTTAAGAACTGCATTCATGATAATAAATATATTAACTACAAACATTGATTCAATTTAAGTACTAAAATATAGGTTATGATTCTTAAGTTTCTTTAAGAAATTGCATTGTAAGAAATTAAAGTTAAACTGCATAACAAATTTACTTTAAATGTAACTTAGTTTGCATAGGTTTTTTTACAAGAGATAAAATAAATTTCAGGGGTTTCACGTGATATCCTAACCTATGAAATTGGGTTAGAAAATTGATTTAACATTAACGTTGAAGAATATTAATAATGCTTACTTATTTACAAAATAATTCACTTACCTTTATAAATAATCCGCTTACTCCAGAAAATTGGATACAATTTTGTGAAATTTAACAAATTTCTTAACGAATAACCTGACGTCCACCGACGTTTTACTGCGTTTTTAGCATTAAAGAATCCGGAACTCACCGAATCGTTATTACGTGCAAGCATTATAACGTAATTCAAAACCTCGTTCGAAAAAAGTTGTTTCTCTTCTTATTACGTTTTTTGCTTATTCAAGATAATGTATAAATACATTAAGAATAAACAAAAATCGTATCACAAAAAAATATGTATAATTTCACTGGGAAACTATATTTGACAATAAAAAAGAAGTTGGTCAACGATTTCGCAGTCATGGCAAGTCTGGGAACCGCAGAACCAAAAGTGGGAAACCATATAATTAAAATTAGTTTAATTTTTCTTTCATAATTGATAAAAAGAGCACCTAAAACACAAAAAATTGGTATTTCGCCTGTCAGATATTTACAAACGACCCACTTAAGGCAGTCGTTTATTGATATTTCTCAAGATGTTTTTAAGGTTATGATACTTCTATTATGCACCATTTTTGGCCCGACTGGGTCCCGGTGGGAACTCAGTCAGATCCCGGCCGGGCAATTAAAAAAATAGTATCTCGGTTTGACCCGGTCAGATTCTAGCTAAAATTCATACAGTGATTTTAGGCCCACATTAGTAAAAGACAAAATTTCAAATGTGCATACAATGTGAAGTTGAGAGACCTCTGTTTCAGCGGGGATTTGAACATAAAAAAGCATATTACAATAATAGGTAATAATAATACTTTTTATATATTTGACTGAGTGATTAATCACAGTAAAATATATAGAGAAGTATATATTGCAAGAGAAAATATATTAAAGAAAATCTTGATGAAGCAAAATATTCAACTGAAGAAATGATTAAATTACTGGAAGAAATGAATAAAAAGAAATAATTACTGAAAATAATGAAAATGAAAGTTTTTACCATCATAAAGTTAAAATTTTTTAAAATTCTTATTGAATATATAGTGCATACATTTTCTTATAAAAGTTAATTTGTTTAAAATGTCCAAATGGTTCAAAATCTGAAACATAGTTAAGTTCTGAGTTTCTTTATGAAATTTATTTGAATAATAAATCATTATTGTAAAGTTGCAAAGTGTCGTAGGAAAAAGTGATTGGAAATGCATTATTTGTTCATTCCGTAAACAAATTAAGCCTATTCTTCAAAAAATTCCCAAACTCGTAATTTCCTCATGAAAGTAGTTTAAATGATAAATCATCAAAATTTGATTACACCAAACTCTCGCTTTCAGTCACCCCGTTTTCAGCCTTTCTAGAACTGCTGGATCACGCAGTTTCTCATGGGAGTAGGGCCGCCTGACTAGTTTCCAAGTGAAATATACGAGGGTAGTTCAATAAGTCCGTAGAATGACCAACAGATGGCGCGCGAATCGCTTCAAATCATCTGTTTTCAGTCAGCACCACTCCCGACTAGATATATGGTGCAGTCACAGTCCATATCTTCTGAGTTTACGTGTTTTTATAACCAATTGAAAAAA
>NC_046660.1:12270303-12271444 GCF_010883055.1 Belonocnema kinseyi
TAGGTCTTCGATAGACTCTGCCATAACAACCTTATCATCTGCGAACGCTAACCCTCGTACCCTTACTGTTTCGAGATCCACCCCCTCTTCGTCGAAGAGAGCTATTCTTAAACACTTGCCCATAAATAATATAAATAACCATGAAGACATGACGCATCCTTGTCTAACTCCTTGGATAATATCGAAACAGTCACTCAGTTTCCCATTCACTCTTACACTCGCTTTGCTACCTGTATATATTGTTTTTATAGCTTGTAGGATCCATCCATTGACTCCATACTCTTTCAGGACTTCCCAAAGTTTACTTCTATCTACCTTGTCAAAAGCTTTTTCTAGGTCAACAAATGCACAGAAAACTTTTTTTCCTACTCTCAAACTTTTTTCTGTTATTTGTCTTAAGCTAAATATTTGATCCGTACATGACCATCCTGGCATAAACCCACTTTGGACTTCCCAAATCTTTGCTACTGTTATTTTCATTACCCTACGAATAAGTATATTTGAATATATTTTACTTGCGGTTCTTAATAAGCTAATCCCTCTGTGATTATTGCACTCGCTTTTATCTCCCTTTCTCTTGTATATTGGTACGATAATAGCTTCTTTCCAATCGTCTGGGACGTCTCCCATCTCGAAAGATAAATTTATCAATTCGCAAACTCTACGTGGTATGTACTCGCCACCGTGTTTAAGCATTTCAGCGTTAATACCATCTACCCCGGCAGCCTTACCGTTTTTCAAGTTCTTAATTATATCCCTAACCTCAGTGACTCAGACTTTTTCAATTGAGTTTTCCATCTTATCGTGTTCAACATCGCAGTTGTGGTGTCCTATAGCTTCATCTCCGAATTGTCTCCTAAAATAGTCTCTGAAAGCCTCTAGTATTCCGTCTGCATCATATACCATTTCCCCCCTACTATTTCTCATGTTGACAATTTCTGTACTTTTGTTTCCTTTTATGTTTTCCTGCTACCTTCAAAGTCGTTTTGTATTTTTATCTCTTCTACTGCTCTAATTGTATCTTTACTTTCTTTAACTAATATATATATACGAGGGTAGTTCAATAAGTCCTTAGAATGAAGTATAAAAACAATTTTTTTTGGGTAAATTTTTTTTTATTTTTCAACATAATCTCCTTGGA
>NC_046660.1:12271544-12274814 GCF_010883055.1 Belonocnema kinseyi
CAATTGGAAACTAGTCAGGCGGTCCTCACTGTTTACGTTTCTATCCCCACGAAATCAGTGCAAGGTCATTTGAAGGCAACCCCCGACACTTGACTGAAAGCGAGAGTTTGGTGTATTATAATTAATCGGAAAAAAGTTCTTAGTTACATTTGTAAAAAAAACTGACCCTTTTTGTTAAAAAATAGCCAAAGTCTGAATTTGTTATAAAAGTTTTTTAAATAATTAATAATTCTTGTTAATTTAACAAATCGTAGGAAATTATCATCGAAAGTCATTATTAGTTCACTCCTTAAACAAAGTATGCCTCTAGCTACTCGTAGAAAGAAAACGAAATTCTTAATTTTTCAATTGAAGTTGTTCCAATAATTAAGATCAGTTACACTAGCCCCCCCCCCTCTCCCATAATAATTTTTGGGTTTTCTATAGCCCACTGAGTTGCGCTCCAAGTGCGCTCAAATGCGGCACCGATAAAAATTCTTGCGCCAAAAAACTGTAGGAGTTATATCAGATGTTACGCGGGGGGGGGGGGGGGGGCTAGCGTCACGCTACCCCCCTTTGTAAATCAAAGTTCAAATCACATGATCTTGAAGATCTTCATATGCACTCATATGCGCCATAAAGAAAAAAATTTGCGCCACATTGATAACCGAGTTATCAGCGATCAAAATGGGGGGAGGGGGGCTGGCATAATTTTTCTAAACTAAATACATATTTTCCAATTCATCATATCTATCTTTCATCACTTCAAATGTGCTCAAATGCGCAACCACTAACAAATTTGGCGCTAGCTAATTAACAAATATATCATATTTTGACGGGTTGGGGGCAGGGTAAACCAGATCTTAAATCTTGAACAGTGATGTGCAATATAAAGTTGCAGGTATAGATTCATTCGTTTTAAAATACGCTAATATGCGCCATAAATGTTTTTTTGATAATCTTAAAAATTGCCCATGATATGGAGGTAACAAAATTTTACGAAGTGATGACCAAAAAAATAAAAAGTTTTCAATCCGCATTAATGAAGTGACTTTCCTATGGGGTTTCGAATGTGGAAAATCCCTTCTTCAATTTAAACCAAATTTATGGCGCATATGAGCGCATTCGAGAACGCATTTGATGACGAATATTAATACATGTCCGAAACTTTATATTGCACGTAACTGTTGAAGATTTCACACATGCATTAAACTGCCCCCTCCCCTCACACTAAATATGATATCTTTGTTAATTAGTTAGCGCAAAATTTTTAAATGGTGTCACATTTAAACGCATTTGAAGTTATGAAAGATAGGTATAATGAATTGGAAAAAATTTTATTAGTTCAGAAAAATTACGCTAGCCCCCCTCCCCCCATTTTGATCGCTGATAACTCGGTTATCAATGTGACGCAACATTTTTTCTTTATGGCGCATATGAGCGCATTTGCAGAATTTCAAGATCATGTGATTTAAACTTTGATTTTTCAAGTTGGGGGGGGGGGGCGTCACGCCCCTTGCCCCGCACGTAACACCTGATATAATTCCTACAGTTTTGTGGTGCTAAAATTTTTATCGGTCACGCATTTGAACGCATTTGGGGCGCAATTCAGTGTGCTATATACAAAACCCAAAAATTAAGAGTGGGGGGTGCTGATGTAACTGACCTTAAGAATTAATAGTTCTTGTAAATTTGCAAAGAAACATCTCGCTAAGTCTGAATTAGTAAAATTGAACTAATTCGCAGTCAAATTTCACTAATTGCAGAAGAAGAAAAATTGCACATTATATTCGTGAATCTTTAACTATAAGTTTTCAACATAAAAGATGTATTTTTAACCAAACAAATAATGATTTTTCAATGAAAAAGATGAATTTTTAAAAAATAAAAAAATCGTACATTAAATTCATGCATCGCCAAGCAAACCGATGATTTTTAACTAAACTGATGAATTTTTGATCAAATAAATGATTCTAACCAAACGGATGATTTTTTGATATAAAAGATGAATTTTTAACCAAATGAATGATTTCTCAAAGAGAACAAAAATTTGTACATTAAATTCGCGAATCTCCAATCAAAACGATGATTTTCAACCAAGTAGATGAATTTTTAATGAAATAAATAATTTTTCAACTAAAAAGATGAATTTTTAACCAAACAGATAATTTTCCAACTAAAAAATTAATTTGTTCTATAATCACGAATCTTTTACTAAAACTATGAATTTCCCACAACAAAGATGTTTTTTTTTAACCAAACGGAAGATTTTTCAATGCAAGAGATGAATTTTTAAGCAAATAGATAATTTCTCAACTAAAAAAATTCATTTTCTTTTATAATCACGAATCTTTAACTAAAACTATGATTTTTTAATAAAGAAGATTTATTTTTAACCAAACATATGATTTTTCAATTAAAAAGATAATTTTTCAAGCCAAAAACATGAATTTTTAATCAAATAAAAGATTTTTAAACTAAAAAGATGAACTTTCAACAACAAAAAAGCCATTTTTATACTAAAAGGGATGAATTTTCAACCAGAAAGATGAATTTTCCACTAAAAAATATAAAATTAAAAAAAAGGACTAGTGAATTTTCAACGAAAAAAAAATTAATTTTCTACTAAAATCATGAATTTTAAACTAAAAAGAAGAATTTTTAACCAAATAGATGGGTTTTCAACTAAAAAAGATGATTTTTCAGTTAAACAAAAATTGATTAAAGTCATGAATCTTTAAAGAAAATGATGAATTTTCAACAAAATATATAAAATTTCTACCAGAAAGATAAATAATTTTTAAAAAAGAGTTTTTAACCAAAAATATAATTTTTCAATGAAAAAGATCAATTATCTACTAAAAGCGACGGATTTTCCATAACATATATGAATTTTCTACAAGAAAGGTTAATTTGCAACCAGAAATTAATTTTTAACCAAATAGATCATTTTTTAACTAAAAAGATGATTTGTCCATTAAACAAAAGTTTTATTCATGAATCTTCAACAAAAACTATGAATTTTCTAACAAAAAAATAAAATTTCGACCAAGAAGATTAATTTTGTACCAAACACACGGATTTTCAAGAAAATACGAATTTTAGATAAGTTTTCAAACAAAAAAATGAACTTTGAATTAAATTGAATAGTTTTCAATAAAAAATAAAAAGAATTTTAACCAAATAGGTGAGTTCTCAACCAAACAAATTAATAATTCTTTCTACCACAAAATACGATTTAAAAAAAAAAATGTAAATAAAATAAAAAATATGCTGAGAAAAATGTTGCGG
>NC_046660.1:12274914-12295316 GCF_010883055.1 Belonocnema kinseyi
AGATTTTCAATTTAAAAAGATAAATTTCCAATAAAAAATAAAATATCTGAATTTCCAGTAAAAAAAAATTATAAAAAAAATTCCACAAAATAGTTCAATTTTCAACCTAAAAATAATTGTCTACCAAAAAAGATGAACTTTCAACACAATACATGAATTTTTAGTGAAAAAGATCAATTTCAAACAGAAAATCGGATAGCTAAAAAAGTTAAATTTTAAATAAAATGATGAATCTTCAATAACAACAAAAAATACACTAATTAGTTAGATTTTCATGGATGATTTTTTTAACAAGTTTTTAACAAAATAGTGAAATGTTCAACTAATGAAATTAATTGTTAACCAAGATTCAATTAAAAAAGACAAATTTTTTATCAAAAGATGAGTGGTAGCTTTTTCAGTTTTATAATACATAATAATTTAAAAGAAAAAAATTTTTTCACAAAATACTAAAATAGTTAGATTCTTAACCCAGAAAAGTAATTATCTGTCAAAAAGGATGTTCATTTAACACAATGTATGAATTTTCAACTAAAAAGGATAAATTTCAAGCCAAAAATGGAATAGTTAAAAAGATGAATTTTCAACCAAAAAAATATTTTTTAACCAAATATTTAATTTTTTAATCAAAAAGAGAATTTTTTAACTAAATAGATGATTTTCCAACTAAAAAAAAAATAAATTTCCTTCTATAATCACGAATCCTCAACTAAAACGATGAAGTTTCAACAAAATATATTCATTTTATATCAGAAAGATGATTTTTCAACCAGAAACGAAAAACTTTCAACCAACTTGAAATTCCGAATAAAAAAGTTACAACGAAAAAATCGAATAGATAAATTTTCAGTTAGAAGAATGAATATTTTCAAAAACAAAATTTTTTTTTAAAAAATTAGATAAATTTGTTGGCCAAAAACTAAAATTTTAATTAAAATGATGAATGTTGAATAAGAAGCATTAGTTTTAACTAAATGAGTGAGTTTTAAATTAAATGTAGGTTTTGACTGTATTTTCATTTAAAAGTTCAAGAACTTTTTTTTTTAAGAAATAATTTTCTTCATTTAAAATATTGCGATTATATCAATTGTTTCTTAAAAAAAAAGACAATTTGCCAACTAAAATGAATATTCAACCCAAAAGATTAATTTTCTACCAAAAAAGTTCATTTTTCAAATAAAAAAGTAAATTTTATATTTTAAAGCAACAGTGAAATAGTAAATGTTTCAGTAGAAAAATTAATTTTCAACAAATTACATAATTTTTCAAACAAATAGTTCAATTTTCAACTAAAAAATATTAATTTTGCAACGAAAATTAATTTTCTACTAAAAAGATAAATCCTTAAGCAAAATGATGAATTTTTAACCCAATGGATGATTTATCAACTAAAAAGATTAATTTTCAACCAAAAAGATGAATTTTTTATCAAAAAAGTCAAATTATAAACTAAAAAAGTAAATTTTATATTTTAGAACAAAATTTAAATAGTACATTTTTAGTAAAAAAAATTCAACCAAACCCCTTTAACCAAGAATAATAATAAAAAATTTTAAATAATAAAGAATAAAAATTTAAAATCAACCCTTTTCACCAAGAAGAATAATTTTCTAACAAACAAAAACGAATTTTTAAGTAAAAAGATGAATTTTCAACGACGAAGATTAATTTCCTAGGAAAAACATTAACTGACAAAATACATGCATTTTTAACCAAATAGTTGAATTTTTATCAAAATAGTTCAGTTGTTAACAAAGAAACAACAACATGAATTTTTAACCAAAAAGATTAATTTTCAACAAAAAAAAACGAATTTTTAACAAAATAGTTAAATTTTCAACCAAAGAAATGAATTATAAACCCAAACGATGAATTTTCAACCAAGCAGATTAATTTTCTACTAGAAAAGACGAATTTTCATAAAAATACTTGAATTTTCAACAAAAAAGTAACTTTTGAACACAAAATGGAATAGTTTAACTTTCTGTTAGAAAATTAATATTTTGAACAAAAAGAATTAATTTTAAACAAAGTTGATACATTTTTTAATAAAAAAAAAAAAGAATCTTTCAATTCAAACGACGAATCTTTAATCGAAAAATTACTTTCAACCAATTTGGTGAGTTTCCAATCAAGAAAATTATTTTTGATCAAAAAATACGATTTTTCAATAAATTACATGAATATTTGACTAAAAAAAATCAGTTTTATAAACAAAATGAAACATTTAATTTTTCAGGTAGCTAATTAAATCTTTAACGAAAGAAAAATGAGTTTTCAACAAAAGAGATAAATTTTCAACGAAAATACAACTGGAATAAAAATAACTAGCGCGTCGACATGAATTTCAGGAGCATCGCATTTCCATTTCCTTATTTATCATGAGTCGACAAATTTTTTTTTTTTTGATTATTATCTTTAGTTCATTATTCAGTCTAGAGAGAAAATATGCGTTGCAGAGAATAAAGTTTCGGGTCATGACAAAAAAAAAATACAATATTGAGAAAGATTTGAATTTCGAAATATTCGACCCACGAGGTTAAAATTATTAAAGCACTAGAAGAGAGGTAAATATTAAGTATTATTAGTCAATCGATTTGCTTTGTACTCTGGACAGGTGCCCCTCTACAATTGTGCATACTCGTGAATTAAAAAAAAAATACATTTTCAGCCAAAGCAAACTATTTCTGGTTATAAACAACAACAAAATAAAATTTTTTGACCAAAAAGATGAATTTTCAGTTAAGGCGATTATGTTTCTAACAAAAAGATGAATTTACCACAAAATACATGATTTTCAAACAAAAAGGTGAGTTTCCAAAATGTAAATTAAAAAAATTGAATAGTTGAATTTTCAGTTGAAAATTTTGTTTCAACCTAACAAGACGAATTTGCAACACAATGAATTAATTTTTAACTATAAAAAAATGAATTTTCAACAACCATGATAATCCTTTCACGAAACAGAAAGAATTTTTAACAAAAACGTTGAATTTCCAAAAAAAAAGAAGATCCCAAAAATGAAACAGTTAAAAAAGTCAATTTTCATCCAGAAAAACGAATTTTTTACAACATTGTTGTGTTTTAAACAAAACAGATGAATTTTCAACCAAGAAGAATTATTTTCTGCCAAACAATTAAAATTTTTAACATATAGTTTGGTTTTCAACCAATAAACACGATTTTGGCCAAAATAAATTTTCAACAAAACACTTCAAGTTTAATCAAGGAAAATAATTCTCAACAAAACATTTTAATTTTGACCTAATAGTTCAATTTGAAACTAAAAAAGTTAGTTTTTCAAAAAGAAGTTAATTTGACAAATTTTTATTTAAAAAAATCATTTTTGACCAAGAAAATCAGTTTCCTATCAAAAAATCAAAAAAATTTATTTTTCAACAAAATAGTTCAATTTTGAACCAAAAAGGATCAAATCTTAATAAATAATGGAATACTTACATATACAGATCAAAAAATTATTTTAATAAATACATTTACAACCAGCAAAATGAATTTCCAACGAAAATGATAAATCTTTAAAAAACCAATAAACTGATATTTCAAACAAAAAGACCAAAAAACCAAAAAAAAAATAGAACAGCTAAATTGACAGAAAAAACTTAATTTTCATTCAGAAAAACGAATTTCTTCAAAAAATATATTAAATTTTAAATCAAAAAGATGAATTTTCCAACAAAAAATTAAATTTTTAACAATATATTTTGGTTTTAAACCAAAAAGCACGATTTTGAACAAAACAAATTTTCCTCAAATATATTTAAAGTTGAAATGAAGGATTTGAATTTTAGACCAATTTGTTCAATTTTTAACTAATAAAAGATAATTTTTCAACGAGAAGTGGAATATATAAATTTTCAGTTAAAAAAATAATTGTCAACGGAACGAAAAACCAGATTTGAGCGAAATAGTCCAATTTCCAACTGAAGAAATTAATTTTTAACCAAGAAGATTATCTTTCTACCAAAAAAGTTTGATTTTCCAGTCAAAAAAGATGAATTTTCAAACAAAAATAAAATATCTGAATTTTCAGTTTAGAGAAATAATTTTCAACCAATAAAACATAATTTCTCCCAAATAGTGAAATTTTCACCCCAAAAGATAAATTGTCTTCCAAAAAAATGATATTACAACACAATACATGAATTACTTTCAACTAAAAAAATATAAATTTCAAACCAAGCATCGAATAATTAAAAAAATTAACTTTTAATAAAATTGATAAATCTTCGACAAAAAAAATCACAAATTAATTAGATTTTTAAGCAAGAAGGTTATTATTGATACGAAAAAAAAATCTCAACAAAATAGTTGAATTTTCAACCAAAGAAATTAATTTGTAATCAAGAAGATCATTTTTTGCCAAATAAAATAAGTCAATGAAATTTTTTGTCAACAAAAAATAATTTTCAACCAAAAAAACAAGTTTTCCATAAAATAGTTAAATTTTCAACTAAGCAAATTAATTTTTAACCAAGTCATACATTTTCAACCAAAATGATTAATTTTCTACTAAAATGGATGAACTTTTCACAAAATGCAAATTTTTAATTAAAATAAAATTTTCATTATAAAATTGGACAGTTAATAAAAAATAATAATTAACAAAAATTCTACAAAATTGTTCAATTTTCAATCCAAAAATTAAAATAAAGAAATGAAAAGTTAAAAAGAAATTAACGTATTTTTCTCAGAAAGTGAAGCGGAACTGGTTGTAGTGTATTTCGAGAAATTCTTGTCAAGACTCCGTGGCGCAACGGTAGCGCGTCTGACTCCAGATCAGAAGGTTGCGTGTTCAAATCACGTCGGGGTCATTTTATTTTTTTTAATTGAAAATATAGTGAATTCGGTCATGAATTTTTATTGAAGTAGTAGGTTGATTATAAGAAAATTGTTTGAAATTTCGAGTTTAATTTTTAATTAATACCCAGAAAAAAGTTTCCTCGATTCAAACCAAATTTATTTGATTTAAAGAAAAAGAAAAGTATATGCCAAAGAAAAGTTTCGATTGTTTGAAGAAATGTCTTGGCTAACCTTTTATTTCAATTAAATAAATAGTTTTTTCTAACGAAAATCTGTTTCCTAATTAAATTTATTTATTTATTAAACTTCTTTTTTTTAAATCGAAACCAAAATTCATTAAAGTTAAAGAAAAATTTGTGCAAATGATTATATTCTTTTGCTTAAGAAAATGATGAAATTTAATATCACTTTTGGAAATAACAACATAAAATTATTTATTTTCAAAAACCATTTTTGAGTAGCGCCTTTTTTTATTATTTATCTTATTAATATTGATTGAAAGTTAATATTTCAACGTTTCTTTGATTTTTATTGAAATGTAGGTTTTGACTGTATTTTCATTTAAAAGTTCAAGAACTTTTTTTTTTAAGAAATAATTTTCTTCATTTAAAATATTGCGATTATATCAATTGTTTCTTAAATTTTTTTCCCTGATTCTATTTAAATGAAAAGAATATCTTTTTTTAAATCAAATATATAGTATCGAAAAAATAATCTTTTTAGTTTAGAGGAACGGAAGAAAGACTTCATTATTTAAAATTAAACAAATTTTTTCTTTAAATGCAAGCAAAAAGTTTAAAGTAACAGGTAAGTTTACAGGAAAAAAAATATTTTTAACCAACAAAGGAAGAATAATGAACAAAATAGTTAAGTTTTTAATTTAAAAAAATGAATTTTTAAGAAAAAATATGAATACTCTATCAAAAAATATGAACTTCAACGAAATACATAAATTTTTTACTGAAATTTTCAAATAAAAAAATAATTTTTAACAAAATAGTGAAATTATCAATCAAATGAATTAATTTTGAGCGAAAAAGTTATTTTAAATCAAATAGTTGAATTATCAACCAAAGAAAAATAATTTTTATAAAAATAATTAAATTTTCTAAAAGGAGATGAATTTTTCACAAAAAAAGATTATTTTTTTGCGCGATACATGAATTTTCAAATAAAAAATATATATTTCACACGATAAATGAAATAGTTGAATTTTCCGTTATAAAAATTACTTTGACAACAACAAAAAATTAGCCGCAAAATAAATGATTAATTTTCTGCCAGAAGAGAATAGTTTAAAAAAAATGAATATTTTCAAATAAAAAAAATACATTTTATTATACACCATAAATGAAATAGCTTAATTTTGCGTTCAAAAATTACTTTGAACCCAAAAAGAAAAGAAATTATCTACGAAATAGTTGAATTTTCAATAAAAGAAATTAATTTTCTATAAAAAAGATGAGTTTTTAAGAAAATATATAAATATTCATAATAAAAGGTAAATTTTCAACTAAAAATAAAATAGTTTAATTTTCCGTTAAAAAAAATATGGTGGGCTAAAAAATGAAAAAATTATCTGCAAAATAGTTGAATTTTCAATCAAGAAATTAATTTTCAACGAAATAGATGAATTTCCAACCAAAAAGATTGATAAATTTTCTAACAATAATAGAAAATACATTTACAAAAATGGAATAGCTCAATTTTTAGCTTAAAAGCAATATTTTATAGCTAAATAGTGAAATAGTGAACCAAATAAATGAATTTTAAAACAAAACATTAATTTGAATACATTTCTTATACATATTTAAGAAAATACATATATTTTTAACAACAATAAAACAAACTTTCAATCGAAAATAAAATAGCTGGAATTTCAGTTAAAAAATTTTTTTTAACTAAAAACAAATGAATTATCAACAAAATAGTTCAATTTTCAGCCAAACAAATAAATTTTTAACCAAGAAAACTAATTTTGTACCAAAAAAGATATAGATAATTTTGCATTTAAAAGCTTTATTTTTAACAAAACAAAAAAAGGCAGAATTTTTAACGGTATAGTTAAGTTTTCAATAAACAAAAATTATTTTTAAACCTAATGGTTTAATTTTCGGCCAAAAAAGATCAGGTGTCATCAAAGAAACTTCATTATTTAAAATTAAACAAATTTTTACTTTGATATAATGCTAATATAAATAAATAATAATATTTTAATGCAAAGTTATATGAACAATTGCCACGAGACAAATTGAATGGGTTTCAATATAAAACATCTGATCAATCATTCAATTTGACGCCTTGTCATGAATCGTATTTAAGTGATCATTTCCTCTTTGTTATATATTAGTTATGTTCTGTTCATATAACCATTATATGAATTTAAAGAATCTACTTGAAAATTAGAGTTTTATCAAATTGGAAATCAATTGACTCATTAAAATATTCAAATTCAGAATGATTTTTATTGTAGTTTTCAAATTAACAAAAATTAACAAAATAATTTAAAAAAATTTTAATGTAAATCAATCAACTGATTCAAAATAACAAATTTCAAATCCTGTTTATTCTAATTTCCCATTTTGAATAAAAAGAATTTGAGAGTCGAATTGGTGAACTAATTAAATATTTTCTGATTCTAATTTTAAAATCAGTTAATTCATACAAAATTTTTTTATGTGAAATTACTTTTATTCTAATTTTTATATTAACAAAAATTAACAAAAAATGTTTTCAAATTAAAATAATTTCTTGAAATTCAAATCAGTTAAATGAAAAAAATAACAAATTGATTATATTCTAATTTTAAAATTAAGAAAAACTAAAAAATGAGTTTGTAATTTAAAAAATGTAAATCAGTCAACTGATTCAAATTTCAAATGATATTTAATCTAATCTCCCAATTTGAATAAAAAGAATTTGAGATTCGAATGGGTTAACTGATGAAAATTCTTTTTACTCTAATTTTCAAATCAGGTAACTGATTAAAATTGTTTTATTTCAAAATCTTTTGATTCCAATTTTCAAATAAAAATAACACAAAGAAAAGACTTAAAATAGTTAACTGATTTACATTTTTCAAATTCCACATATTCTTCTTTTCCATTTCGATTAAAAAGATTATGAAATTTGGGTTGGTTATCTGATGAAAAATTTTTTTATTCCAATTTTCAAATCAGGTAACTGATTCTGATTTTCAAATTTGGAATCCTTTTGAATTGAATTTTGAAATGAACAAAATAAACAAAAAAATGTTTTTAAATAATCAGTTAACTAATTCGAATTCTCACATTTAAATTTTTTAAATTTTAATTATTAAATCAGTTAACTGATCTCAATTGTCAAATTTGAAATTCTTTTTGCACTTATTTTCAAATCAGTTAGCCGATTTAACTATTTCTAATTTCTAATTCTTATTATTCTAATTTTCAAATTAACCATTAACAAAAAATGTTTTCTTTTCTGATAAAATAATACGAACTTTCTAATTTTAAATTCTTTTTCTTATAATTTTCAAATCAGTTAAATGAAAAGAATTACAAATTGTTTATATTCTAATCTTAAAATTCTCACATTTCAAATTTATTTTATTTTATTTATTAAATCAGTTAACTGATCTCAATTTTCAAATTTGAAATTCTTTTTGTATTTATTTTCAAATCGTTTAACTGATTAAAATATTTTTCATTTAAAATTTCTTTTATTCTAATTTTCAAATCATGTAACTGATTTTAAATTTCCAATTCTTTTTGTACTTATTTTGAAATCAGTTAACTGATTACATTTTTTTATTTCAAATTTTTTTAATTTAAATTTTAAAACTAAAAAAAATTAACAAAAGAATTAAAAAATTTTAATTGTAAATAAGCCAACTAATTCCAATTTTACTTATTCTAATTTTCCATTTTTAAAACAAAGCATTTGAACTTTGAATTGCTTAACTGATGGAAATTCTTTTTAATCTAATTTTCAAATCAGGTAATTGATTCAGATTTTCAAACTTCAAATCCTTTTTAATCTAATTTTCAAATTAACAAAAATTAAAAATAACAACAATAATATTTTCCAATCAATCAACAATTCGATTGTTCAAATTTCAAAATATTTTTATTCTGATTATGAAATCAGTTATCTGATTTCAATTTTCAGATTATTTTGGTTCTGAGTAACAAATCAGTTAACTGATTAAATTATTTTAACTAAAAATCATGTTGGTTAACCGATGAAAATTCTTTTTGTTCTAATTTTCAAATTAGGTAACTGATTCAAATTTTCAAATTTTTTTCTTTTTATAATTTTTAAAACAGTTACCTTATTAATATTTTTAATTTCGAATTCTTTTTAATCCAATTTTCCAATCAGGTAACTGATTCAGGTTTTAAAATTTGAAATTCTTTTGAATCGAATTTTTTAATTAACAAAATTAACAAAAACAAAATGTTTTTAAATAATCAGTTAACTAATTTAAATTTTCACATTTCAAATTTATTTTATTTTAATTATTAAATCAGTTAACTGATCTGAATTTTCAAATTTGAAATTATTTTTGTACTTATTTTCAAATCACTTAACTGATCACATTTTTTTATTAAAAATTTTTTTTATTTAAATTTTAAAACTAACAACAATTAACAAAAGAATAAAATTTTTTTAAATTAAAAAATGTAAATAAGTCAACTAATTCAAATTTTACTTATTTTAATTTTCCATTTTGCAAACAAAGAATTTGAACTTTGAATTGGTTAACTGATGGAAATTCTTTTTATTCTAATTTTCAAATTAGGTAACTGATTCAAATTTTTAAATGTTTTTCTATTTTTAAAATCAGTTATCTTATTAATATTTTTTAATTTTGAATTCTTTTCATTCTAATTTTCAAATGAACGAAAATTAACAAAAGTATTTGAAATTACAAAAATTTAAATCAGTAAAGTGAATCCAATTGACAAATTTCAAATTCTATTCATTCTAATTTTCAAATTTAAATAAAAAGAATTTGAAATTTTAATCAGTTAACAGTTTCAAATTCTTATTCTAATTTTGAAATCAGTTAACTGATTTCAAAAAATTATTTGTATTATAACTTTCAAATAAACAAGAATAAATATGTCTATAGTAACAAGTGTGTTACATAATTTATTTAACAATGTGGTTTTTTCTTTGCATGCAACTATCCTTGACATGCAAAAAATTGTTAATAGCTATATTTATACTGGAGTAATTTTTTTCTTTACATAATCGCGCAATTTTTCTATAAACGCAATATTATTTTCCAGTATTTTACAGACAAATATTTTTTTTTAATACAAATCTGCGTCATTTTATCAGAAAAAAAAATTAATGAAAGAGAGAAAGACAAGAAAATTGGCTGAAAACAAAAAAAAATATTGCAGTTGCAATAATGGTACCTACAAAATAGGAGATTATACGTGTTTGGAAATCATCTTCCCTTCAAGACTGTTATTTTCGTAACCTTACATAAGAGGGCGCCGTGGCTTAGTTGGTTAAAGCGCCTGTCTAGTAAACAGGAGATCGGGGGTTCGAATCCCCCCGGGGCCTTTGGTATATTTTTTTCTATTTTTAATAACATTTTTTTTCGAAATCTGTATTGGAAATGTTTAAATTATATAACTGAGAATTTAGAGCTATAAAAACTTATTAAAAATTATCAAAATGGATTTTTATTGGTTTTATGATTAACGAAGCTATGCAAATTACATTTTCAATTGATCTGTCAATTAACTCGTTTTATTGATTGTCGCTGAAGTCATGAGATCATAAAACAAATATGTGCTTTGATTTTTATTTTCCAATATTAAAAGCAGAAATTATTTACAAGTCCATAATACAATTCTAAGTCTTTTAATATTATGGAGTTTTATTATTTTTGAAACAAGCTAAATAATTGAATAAATTATTGATTCTAGTTAATGAAATATATGAAGCTCGTAAAATTAAAAAAAATCCGAATTAAATTAACGAAAGTAGACAAATTTCAGTACGTTCAAAGTTGCATTATTTAAAATTAAAGGCGTTCAAAGTTGAACAATTACAAATTTGAAACTTTTAAATGTGAATAATTTCAATTTAAAGCAATTAAAACTTGCAAATTTAAAATTTCAGATTAAAATGTTCAAAATTAGTTCATTTAAAATTCAAAGGAGTTGAAATGCTATTATTTATAATTAAAGGCGTTTGAATTTGAATAATTAAACATTTTAAACTTTCGAATGTAAATAATTTTCAATTTAAAGTTATTAAAGCTTGACAATTTGAAATTTAATATTTCAAAGCGACCGATTCTGAAATTCTAAAATTTTAAACATTTATTAAATAAAAAAATATAACTGAATAATTTTATTTATAAGGATCTCAAAATTAAATGATTTCAAATTAAAATTTCGAAAATAGACAAATTTCAAAGTTTCCGAAATTAAACAACTTAGATTAGATTTCTGAAAATTGGATCATTTAAAATTCAAAGTAATTGAAAATATTTATAATTAAGGGCATTTAAAATTGAATAATTGAAGATTTTAAACTTTTGAATTTAATAATGTTCAATTTAAAACTATTAAAACTTGGCAATTTGAAATTTATTACTAAATTGAATATACAAAAAAATATAATTGAATAGTTTTATTTGGAATAGAAGAATCTCAAAATTTAATGATTTCAGATTAAAATTTCAAAAAAAAGTTTTCATAGCCTATTTTCGTATTTCAAAACCAATTTCAAGGTTCTCAAAATTGGCCAATTCCATATTAGAATGATCCCGATTCTGAAATTCGAAAATTTTTAAATTTTATTAAATAAAAAAATATTATTGAAAATTTTTATTTGATATTGAAGAATTTCAAAATTAAATGATTTCATATTGAAATTTCGGAAATAGGCCAATTTCAAATTTTTCCAAATGAAACAATTTTAGAATAAACTTTTGAAAATTGGATAATTTAAGATTCAAAGGAATCAAAATTGTATTATTTAAAATTAAGAGCTTTTAAAATGGAATAATTAGAAATTTTAGCTTTTGAATGTAAATAATTCTAATTTGAAGCCATTAAAACTTGACAATTCGAAATTTAAAATTAAATTGAAGATTTAAAAGTAAAAGATTAATAAATTATCAAATTTTGCGCTTTTATCAAACAAAAAATTCAATTGAATAGTTTTATTTGGAATAGAAGAATCTCAGAATTGAATGATTTCAGATTAAAATGTCTAAAATAGGCTTTCATAGCCTATTTTCATATTTCAAAGTTCTCAAAATTGAACAATTTCAAATTAGAATTTTAAAAATTGGAAGGAATCAAAATTCTATTATTTATAATTGAAACCATTTGAAATTGAGCAAACCAAAAATTTTAAATTTTTAATGTAAATAATTTTCAATTTGAAGCAATTAAAACTTGACAATTTGAAATATAAAACTAAATTGAATGCTTCAAAGTGAAAGATTCTGAAAATTCTAAAATTTTAAACTTTTATTAAATAAAAAAAATTATTGAATAATCATATTTAGAATAGAATAATTTAAAGATTAAATTATTTCAGATTAAAATTTCGAGAGTAGGCCAATTTCAAAGTTTACAAAATTAAATAATTTTAGACTAAGTTTTGAGTTTTTATTGAATAAAAAATATGAATGAATGATTTTATTTTTCCGAAAATAGGCCGATTTCAAAGTTTTCAGATCGGGATAATTTATAAATTCCAAGCAATTGAAATTGAATGATTTATAATTAAAGGCCTTTGAAATTGAATGATTACAAATGTCAAGCATGTGAATGTCAATAATTTTCAATGTGAAGCAGTTAAAACTTTGTAAGTTTTTTTCTTGTTATTGCTGAACATTTTATTGTATTTCATTATTTTATTAAATGATGAGACTAATTTAGTTAAATATGGAAATTATGCAATTTTTTTAGCATGCTTTAGGAATGCCAGAATTTTGTCGATTTGGCAGTAAGACAATATTAAGACATCTATACCAAAAACAACGCTTTAAAATTATGGATCTCTTAAAAAACCAAAATTGAATATTTTTGAAAATGATCCAACTTTTTAAACTTTTGTCTAATTAAGGAATTTCATAATAATAGTTTCCAAACACATATGTTTTATATCTAGTAGAAATTTGTATTGATATTTCTTAACCTATTAAAAATGTTGTTGTTGAAAATTTTCAAAATGTTGAAAAGTATATAACTTTTTGGAGTTTTGTCGATTTTAAAAATGTTATTAGGATAATTTGCAAGTCTTTTTGACGCGTACCAGAAAATTTGACAAAAATTTCTAAGACTCATAAAAAATTTTTATTCCATTCTTGAAAGAGCTCAAACTTCTTGAATTCTTGTCTGATCGAAAAATTTAATTGACATAGTTTCTGAATATGTGTGATATCTAGGGATGAATTTAAATGAAATTTCCTATTCTTTTATAAAATTTTTTTTTTCTATTTTTCTGAACATTTTCAAAATTTTCAAAAGTATTCAACTTTTCTCATTTTCATTGAAATTGAAAATTTTATCTAGATAACTTGCAAGCATTCTAACCATCTTTAAGAAACTTGGACAACAATTTTTAAATTTAAAAAAAAAATTTTCCACTAAAGAAATAGTAATAATTTCTAATTAGAAAAACAATTTTTAAAACAAAAATTATTTAAACAAATTCATTTGTGTGAATAGTTTTTTGTTTGATTTTTTTAGATAAAAATTATTACTGTCTGTCTAGTGGAGTATCTATCAATATTGTATAATTTATTTTTAATTATGTAAACAAATTCAATTTATTTTTGAAAAGTTTTTTTTCCTTCTAAAAATTTGTCCAGCTGCCAATTTTTTATTGTTAAATACATAAATTTATTTTAAACTATTTTCTGGTAGTATAAAAAACAATAAATTATGATTTATTTTTGAAAACTTTTTATTTTGTGGAAAATTTATTGTCCAAACAATTGGTCAACTTAGTATAGTTATAAAATTAGAGGTAATAAATTAAATTTGTAAAGTATTAAGGTATTAAATTATAATCGAAATAATAATTTATTGTTTATGCAGCTGCAAAATATTTGAAAATAAATTTATGTTGTTAACGACAATAAAATTCGATTTCAATTAATTAAAAAAAAGCTTTTTGAAAAAATAGAATTTGTTTACATAATAAAAAATTAATTAATCAATATTCCACTAGACCAGCAGTAATAATTTGTACTAAAAAGAAATTCGAAAAAAATTATTTAATCAAAGAGAGCTTGTTTGAACAATCAAAACTTAATTAACTAATGTTTATAAACATTACACTAAAAATTGTAATGATTTTAAATAAATAAAAGAATTTTTTAAACAAAAATTATTATTATCTTTTATAATTATTCCACTAGACCAATAGTAATAATTTTTATGGGAAAAAACGAATTTCCGAAAAAAATCTATTTACACAAATTCAATTTGTTTAAATAATTGAAAATTAATCAATCGATATTAATCAATATTCGACTACTCAATAATTTAAAAAAAACGAATTTATTGAACAAAAATTTAACCAAATTCTGTTTGTTTAAATAATTGAAAATTAATTAACCAATGTTAATAAATATTTCAATGAACCACTATAAATATTTTTAACTAAGTAAAAAAAATACGAGAATACAGTGCTCAATAGGTCGATTTCATGAAGAAAATTGACATTTTTGGTTTTAAGGGTACTTTTCACGAACTCGTGGCGGTTTGTTCGGGGTCTCAAACCCATAATTATGTCTGAAACAGTCAATTCTTCGTTGAGCAATTCTCTACAAGCCTTTATACTTTCCTGTCACATTTTCCTAAACCCTAAAACATTAATCCAAAAACTAAAAAAAAAAGATTTTTCTCATGCATTTTACATGCATTTTACAATAAAATAAAATAATTTTTTGTTCCTCGGTGTGTAACCCTTAACTCAATTGGTTATTTTTCATTCACTTTAATTGATGTATATAAACTATATAAGGCTTTTGTCACTCATTTTGTTGAATTTTCACTGTTTTTAGCCGTTCGATCAACTTGATTACGTATTAAGGCTGTTTTATTTGTTATTAAACATCTTTCTGAATGTAAATAAACAATTACTTAATTTTCGATTATTTGAACCTTCATTTAAATGATTTTCGGATAACTCACCTATCGCTAAACTAATTTTTCGGTAAACTGACCCTTCGCAAAATTAGGCCTTCTGAAATTAGAAGTTTCAGTAAAATGGACTTTCGGAAAAATGAATCTTCGCTAAAACTATTTTCGAATAATTGAACATTCGTTGAAATGGTTTTCGGTCAATTAATTATTCGGATAATTAGTTTTCCTTAAAATAAATTTCGGTACCCTGATATACGCTATTTTAATATTCAGTCACTTGAACCATCGGAAAAATCACCGGCTGTCCTCGATTCCAGGATTCCCAAGTTGTATACCCTAAACCCACAAACCCCAAATCCACAAACTCACAATTGGCAAACCCACAAGCTTCATATCCACAAATTTACAAAACCCAAACCCATAATCCCCAAATCCACAAAGTCAGAAACTCAAAACCCACAAGCTCCATAACCACAAATGTAAAAAACCCAAACCCACAAACCTTAAACCCACCAACCTCAATTCCCCAAACCCGAATATCTCACATCTTATAATACCAATTGAGAAACTGGTATAATTTGGGGTTGGTGGGCTTGGGGTTTGTGGGTTTGGGATTGTTGGTTTGGGGTTTGTACTTTTGTGGTTATGGAGCCAGTGGGTTTGGTGTTTGTGGGTTTTGGGTTTGTACGTTTGTGGTTTTGGGGTTTGTGGGTTCTGTGGGTTTTGTGGATATGAAGCTTGTGGTTTTGGGGTTTGGACATTTGTGGAGCTTGTGGGTTTAGGCTATGTGGGTTTGTGATTTGTAGGTTCGGGGTTTGTGTGGTTGGAGTTTGTATGTTTGTGGATATGGAGTTTGTGTATTTGGATTTTGTGGGTTTGGGGTTTGTGGGTTTGTTGATATGGAGCTTTTATAGGTTTGGGGCTTGTTGGTTTGGGGTTAGGATTTGTGGGTTTGGGGCTTGTTTATTTAGGGTTTGTAGGTTTGGAAACGAAATTTATGCAGAAATTCAAGGTATTTAACCATTTTTTAAATTTTACTGCAAATACTGACGTGATTGTCCAATTGTGCACACTTCATGTGTCAACTTTATTTCTATTTATAAACATTACTAAATTTGTCCCTTGTTTACAGGAATCTCACAAAATTTTCTTTCTTTTTAAATAAATTTCAAAATTAATTTTATTTAGTTTTCGTTAACTATAAAATAGAATAATTTATACTTAATTATCCACCGGGATTCAATTAATTCAAACGGACTTAACACACGAGAAGTGAAAAATACAATTTTAAACAAATTTAGGAAAAATGTTTTTATTTCAAAAGTGTCTTATACGTTCAGAAAATATGTTTGTAATTATTGCAGTGCTTCACACTAATTCTAGAAAAGCAACACAATTTCATTTTAAAGCATTCAGTGTTAATAAATTCTATTCGTTGTATATTAGCATATTTATCAAATTCTTTTTGATAACAAAATCTAAGAAATAAAACCCACAGCAACCCAAATATGACCCAAAAATAAAAAACTACCTTGTTACGTAATATTGTTAATTTTCAGAAATTTCGGTCAATTTTTAACTTATTTAAGCACTTATTCTTTAAAAAAAGAAAGTAAAAAATAATCGCATTTTCTGAATGAAATGTAATATTTAGTCATTGCTTGGTAGTACATTTTTTTAAAACATTATTTGATTATTAAAAAAAAATATTGTTTGTTTTCAAAATTGATATATTTCATTATGACCATCATTTCCCAAATTACTTGATCAACTTTCTTTTAGAAAGATTTTCACAAATCAATTAATTTAATACGAATAATAATTATAGATAGATATCATCAAATGATAATAAAATAATAATAAATAATAATAAAAATGTTATTGTCAAGAATTTTTCGAAATTAATAAAAAATATCATGAGTAACTTATGGGTCCTTAAAAAATAACATTCGGGGATTTAAGAAGAGTATCTATGAAATAAAACCATACTAATAACTTTCAGCCCGCCCCCCCCCCCGCAGCGCCCAAAATATGAACCAAAAATAAACAAACTACATTTTGACGTATTACTATTACTTTTTAGCTATTTTCGTCGTCTTTTTCATACAAATAATTACTAATGGACCATTTGAATCTTTACCATGACTTTTTAAATCATTATCAATTGTTTAAACAAATGTAAATTATTTAAAGAATTATTTATTCCCAATCAAATAAAATAATCGTTTAGTCTGAATGAAATGTAATAGTTGGTTATTTATTGGAGGAGTAAATTTTGTTACAAACATTATGTAATTATTTAAACAATTAATCATTGTTTAGTTTGAAAATTTCTACTAGTTGAGCCAGAAGTGTCCACTTTTTTCTCAAATTGTTATCCTATGCTACTTTTTGTGGCATAGATACATAATTTTGGTACATTTCTTCCATTGTTTAACAAATTTCCATTTGTTTAAACAATATTTTTTCCCTCAAGCAGTTTTTTTCTATAACTAAAAAATTGAAATAAAATATAACACATACAATTATATTTCTGACTGTATAGTGTGTAGAAATAATACATTTTTTCACTTTTTGATTCTTTAAACAAATATGATTTGTCTAAATAATTACTTTTACAAAGATAATTTTAAAACCGTAATTAAATTTATGTCTTCTATTTTATTTTATTATTTTAGTTATCGAAAAATAACTGCTTGAGCAAATAAAAATTGTTTAAATAAATTGAAATTTGTTAAACATTAGAAAAAATGTATCAAAATTATGTAATTATTCAACAAAAAGTAGCATTGGATACTAATTTGAGAAAAAGTGGAAATCTTTGGCTCAATTGCTAGAAATTTTGAAAATAAACAGTAATCAATTGTTTGAATAATTAAATAATTTTTTTTTAATTTCCTACTACAAACAATAAATAATATTGAATTTCAAGAAGAAAATACGATTATTTTTTACATTTTTGGGAAGTGAATAATTTTTAAAATAATTTGCATTCGCTTAAACAATTTAAAATTGTTTAAAAAGTCATGGTTAATATTCATATTGTCCATTAGTAACTATTTGTATGAAAAGGACAACGGAAATGGCTAAAAAGTAACAATAATACGTAAAAATGTAGTTTTTTTATTTTTGGGACATATTTGGGGCGCTGCAGGGAAGGTGGGGGTGGGTTGCAAATGAAAGTTATTAGTATGGTTTTATTTCAGAGATACTCCTCTCAAATCCCTAAAAAAAACTTGGATATATTATAATTCTAAGCAACACAATTTAAATTTTTTAAATTTTATATCGTTTATTTTTGAACTTCATGTAGAATTATTATTCATTCTTGAAATTTTCCACTAAAAGAATTAAAAATTTTAAATGATTCATATTTTTAATTTTCAATTAAAAATCGGACAATTTTAAGATATTACATTAAAATCTAAAAAAACTGATAAAATGTTTAATGATTTAGAACATGTTTACATGAATTAAATTTTCAACCAAGAAGATTATATAATTTTTTTTAAATAAAAATAAAACTATTTCTTTTTTTCATGTATATTTTCAAATCATGTTTTTCTTTTGTAAAAAATTAATCTTTTTGTTAAAAAACGTCATCATTTTGTGAAAAATTCTTCGTTTTTTCTGTAATAATTTCTTTAATTGGAAATTTATTTCTTCCATTTTCATTTTTCATTTCATTTTTCATGGAAAAATGATCAAAAATTTAACTATTTTGTTGAATTTTCAAATTTAGGCAGAAAATTAATCTTTTTGGTTAAAAATCTATTTTTCAGCTGAAAATTGATCCATTAGATTGAAAATTTATCTTCTTGGTCGGAAGTTCGTTTTTCAGCGGAAACCTGACCTTTTCCATTGAAAATTTCACTTTTTTGTGGAAAATTCATTTTTTCAGCTGAAATTCGATTTCTTTGATTGAGAATTAAACTTTTTTGTCGAAAATTCGCTTTTTTCTTGGTTAAAAGTATTTTCCTTTTATTAAAAATTCAAAGATTTTGTTTTTGGTGGAAAATTGATCTTTTTTTTTAAAGCTTATGCATTGTTTGTTTTTTTAAATAAAACTTCAACTATTTGATTTTTAACGGAATATTGAGCATTTTATTTGAAAATTTATGTATTTTTTTAATCAGCTTTTTTGTTAGGAAATTAATCTTTTTGTCGCAAAACTTAACCTTCGTGTGAAAAATTCTTGTTTAACTTCTTACAATAATTTTTTGAATTGAAAATTTACCTATTGCATTTTTGGTTGAAAATTCGTTTAGAGCGGAAATTTGATTTTTCTCATTGAAAATGTAACTATTTTGTGAAAAATTCGTTTTTTTTTCTTCAAAGTTATTTTTCTTCAATAACCATTAAACTATTATATTTTTGGTGAAGAATTGATCTTTTTTATTTGAAAAATCATGTTTAAAAACAAAAATATCTTTTTTGGTAAAAAAATAATCTTATTGTTAAAAAATGTAACTATTTTGTGGAATATTATTCATTTTTTTACAAACACTTTTTTAACTGATTAGTTATCTATATACCATGTTGAATCTTGCTATACCATTTTTGTTTCAAAATTGATATTTTTTTGTTTAAAATAGATCTATTTGCTCAAAAATTAATGTATTTTGTTGAATATTCAACTTTTGGTAGAAAATTAATCTTCTTGGTTAAAATAATTTCTTTGGTCAAAATTTCAACTGGTTTGTTGAAAATTTGTTCTATTGGATTGAATCTTCTTCAATTTTGGTAAAGAATTCACCTTTCTTGACTGAAAATTAACTTTTTTTGAAAATTCAACTTTTCGGTTTGAAAATACAAATGCCTTTTACAGATTATTATTTTTTAAATTAAAAATTCAACTATTACTTTCAAAATCCCACTACTCATTTTCTTAGACAGATTTACATTTTATTTTTTGGTCAGATAAGTGTGTCACTTGTTACAAAGCATTTTTTCCCTGATTAAAGAACCTGAAAAATCTTCTGACATTCCTTTAAATATGAATCATAATTTTTAATTTGTTATGTTTTCATATAACATTAATTTTTTTATTGTTGCACAATAACGTCACTCTAACAATTAACTTAATAAAGGGGGAGAGTCGGTAAGGCCGGTTTTTGGCCTAATTTATTTTTGGACCAAAAAATCTGAAAAAATCATGGTAGTATCTTATAAGTATCCCGAGTCGATTGCACGCTAAAACCTATAACATATTAAAAAAAATTTTTTTTTACCGTTTTTCTCGATTTGACCTTCAAATGACCTTCAAATGACCTTGAACCTGAAGCGATAGAGTTCAACGGATGCCAGATTCGTAATTATCGACTCCAAAAACCTATAACGTATTTTTTTGGATTTTTTTAACGTTTTCTCTCGATTTGACCTTCCAATGACCTTGAATCTGACGCGATAAAAGTCAAAGGACGCCAGATTTGTATTCGGCGACCCCGAAAACCATAGTAAACC
>NC_046660.1:12295416-12297223 GCF_010883055.1 Belonocnema kinseyi
AATAATTCCTGTATTCAGCTGGAATATTTTCCTAATTTTCAATTAAATATACTTACTTGCTTACCTAAAAGAGTACACAAAAAAAATTCTGCAATTTTTGCTCCCGTAAAATAAATTTAAAAAATTGAAAATGAATAAAAATCCGGTTGAATGCAGGAATTCTTTTCTTCTTCTTTGAATCAAAGAAAAATATTCGATGGTCCTCGGCCAAAGCAATTTTTTTTGTCTTGAATTCAAAGAAATTGATTTTTTTTACTTTAGTTCTAGAGAAATATTTCTCTGATTCGATTTTTTTTAATTCGGCTAGATTAAAATTTTATTTTTAAAAAGTTGATAAATGTTTTACGGGAATCTAATCTTACATAAGAAAGCTGTTTATTTTTAAATATTATTTTCAAATAAATTAATTGTCAATTTTTTAATTTCAAAATAGGAAACGTCAGTCCTTTTTGGTTATGTTATACAAAAATAAATAATAATAAGCACGACGAATTTTCTGTAGCGAAATTATAAATTTCTCGTTTTTGGTAATAATTAAAAAATGATTAAAAATATTATGGAAAGAGGAGTATGACATCAAATGAAAATGAGATTTCAAGTAGTGATAGCAAAGCAGAAAATGAATTTTTATCTCAATATTATGAAATTAGCATCAACAAGGTGAAAAATAAGGGTCAGTTAGAATATCTTTATAAATGCAATACAATTGTTTATGACATTCGTCATAAGAAGAGGTTTCAATTTGATTAATTTTCTTAAAAACTTAAAAAATTATCAGACTAATAAAAATTACGAAAATTTTTAGAATTGTCTGCGAAGAAATCTGACGACGCAGTTTCTGATACGGATCCGATTTTGACGGCAAAAAATAAACAGTTAAACTTAAAAAAAATTATTTCTAAAAAGCTTCAGTCAGGTGAATCAAAAAGACGGAAAAGCTCGAGTGATAATAATTTGAAGGTTAAATCTTCTAGTTTTTCATGTTAAAAAATCACATATTCCAAGTGAATGGGGAACCTAAAAAATTGAACTTACGGAATCAGAAAAATTAAAAAATTTGGAAATATTGTTGCAATCTGAACCAAATATAACTCCTACTAAGAAAAAAAAGACGTTTAAAAAATCCAAAGCCAAAAATAATCAACCCTTAAAATCGTGTCAGCCTAAAAGCATTATTTTGTCCAAATTTAATAATTTGTTTAGTTTTAAAAAGTTTGTTTAGTTACCAAAAAATTACCGTAAGATTATTTTTTCAGCTTTTGCTTACCATACATCGTTCGATCCAGAAAAAGAGTTTCAAGAATTAAATTCTCGATATCCACCTGTCTCTCCTGAAATTTTCGAAAAATCCTTGAAAAATAAGGAAATCTTGATCAAAAAGGAAAATACAGATATAGAATTTTTTCGAATCAAATGAAGTATTAGCAGACTCAAGTACTTATCTTCTAATTCCTTGCCTAGATTCAATTTCAGAGAATAAAGGTATAATTTGAAAATCGGAAAAAGAACATAATTTTTTTTTAAATCCGATAGTTCACACATCAAATCCATTTTTTCAGATTGGAGAACAACATTTTTAAACCATATAAACCTTACTTATATACTGCAAATTTGAAGAAAAAACATTCGGTAAAAAAAGTATTCACTTTTCTGGATCAAAAAAAAACCAGGTGACGGATTTTATTTTTTTAATGGTATTTATAATAGAAAATGTATTTTCACTAGAGTGGTCCAAAAAAGTATATTATTTCCTCAAATTATTAATACATGCATAATAAATAATCGCTGGATTTGTTTCTTTTTCTCA
>NC_046660.1:12297323-12298604 GCF_010883055.1 Belonocnema kinseyi
GAAAATGTATTTTCACTAGAGTGGTCCAAAAAAGTATATTATTTCCTCAAATTATTAATACATGCATAATAAATAATCGCTGGATTTGTTTCTTTTTCTCAAATCACTTTTAAGTTTCTTTTTTAAAGGAAAAGATCCTTTTAGTCACTTTCTCTCAATAAATCTAAAATAATCCCGAAGCCGTAACCAATATTGAATTCATATTTATACCTTTTGCTGAACTTTATTAAATTCTTTTGAATTCTTTCAAAGTCCTTTGAATTCTGTTTAGTTTTTGTAATTCTTTTGAATTCCCTTAAATTATTTATAATTTCTTTGAATTATTTTGCTTTCCTTTGAACTGTTTTGAATTCTTTCTGGTTCCTTAAAAATATTTTGAATTACTTTGAATTCTTTTGAATACTTTTAAAGTCTTCTGATTTCTACTTAATTTTTCCATATATTTTGATTTCCTTTAAATTATTTTGCATTTCTTTGAATTGTTTTGCTTTCCTTTGCACTGTTTTGAATTCCTTGGAATTATTTTGCATTCCATTGAATTCTTTTGAATTCCTTCGAATTATTTTTCATTCCTTTGAATTTTTTTAAATTTCTCTACAGTATTTTGCATTTTTTTAAATCATTTTGCTTTCCTATGGACTGTTTTTAATTATTTCTGGTTCCTTCAAAATATTTTTAATTACTTCGAATTCTTTTGAATTTCTTTAAATTATATTGCATTTCTTTGAATTATCTTGCTCTTTTTTAAATTCTTTTGCTTTCCTTTGCATTATTTTGAATTCCTTGTTATTATTTTGCATTTCTTTTAATTTGATTGTTTCCATTTGAATTGTTTTTCATTTTTTTGAATTCTCTTCTCTCCTTTGAATTATTTTGAATTTTTATGAATTCATTTGAATACCTTTGAAGTTTTTTATTATATTAAAGTCCTTAGATTTCTCTTTAATTCTTTTGAATTCCTTTGAATCATGTTGCATTCCATTGAATTCTTTTAAATTCCTTTAAATCTTTTTCGTTCCTTTAAAATTAATATTATTATTATTATTTAAAATCCATTAAAATTGATCATTAGAAAACGTACAAAATTTTATCTAAATTCTGAATAAGAAGCCCTATTTTGGTCTACTTTAATGTTTACAATGTTTAATAATTAATTTTTTATTTACTGATTTGCCAGGCCCTTCAACAATGGACTCTTACGAATCTCTAAGTTTAGTTGCCTCTGAATTCGAAATAGAAAAGAAAAGTTCTATCAAAATCGACAAAGTATTTTCTGACTTT
>NC_046660.1:12298704-12316389 GCF_010883055.1 Belonocnema kinseyi
TATTTCGATTCGGCTAAGATTGGGATTTTTTTAAATGATAAAATATTTTTTAGCTGAAACTTATTTAGTTAACATTAAAACAACATGCTATCGTTTTATAACAACTTTTTTTCTTCTTAAAATTTGTATGAATTTTGCCATGTTTAGTGATTTTAAAACAGCTTTTATCAGAAACCAAAATTTTGTTTAAAAAAAATAATAACGTTTTTAACTTTTTAAAAATCAATATTAATCTTCGAATCCAAAAAGTAATTTATTTTTCATTAAAAAATAATTCGTGTTCAATAAGTTTTATTTATACTATTTTATTATTAACTTTTATTATTATAAGCCAGAAATTTTTTATCATTCTATCTTTTATCTATTTTTTTTGGTGAAATATTGTAAAAAATTTTCTATGCTTTGTTTCAGGCAGCAGGTAAGAATATAAAATTTAAAATGATGAGAAAATTCCTGCTGAATTCGGAATTATTCTTGAATTAAAAAAAGGCCATCATTTGTAATTTTAAAAAATTTTCCTCTAATTTCCATTAATGCTGCTACTTTCAATGCCTTTAAAGCAGCTTTAATAATAAAATAAAAAGTAGCATAGTGTAATTTTAGGCTAGAGAAATAAATTTTTAACGACATAAAATACATTTTCAACCAGATTCATTTTTAATCAAAAAGAATTAATTTTTATCATAAAAAAAATATTCCGAAAAAAGCGTAATAACTAAATTTTTAGTTTAAAAAATTAATTTTCAATTAAGAAGGATTAATTTTGAACCAAAGAAATGAAATGTCCAACAAAAGTATTAAATGTCTAGCAAAAATTTTATTTAAATTACATAAATTTTTCTCCTAGAAATTAAATTTCAAATGAAAGTTTCAACTTCATAGTTGCATTTTCAAGCTGATAGTTGAATTTTTAAAAATAAAGCTTAATTTGCTACCGAAAATTTTTTTTTAACAAAATAGATGAATTTTTTAATAAAAAAGATAAATTCTCAACAAAAAATAGAATAGTTTAATTTTCAGTTAGAGAAATAATTTCTTAATAAAATAAAATAAATTTCCAACGAAATAGTTGAATTTTTAAATAAACAAATCCATTTCTATTCAAAATTATTAAACAAATAATAAGAAATTATTTCTCTAACTGAAAATTAAATCATTCTAGTTTTAGTCGAGAATTTATCTTTTTTATTCGAAAATTCATCTATTTTGTTACAAAATTATCTTATTATCTAGTCAATCATCTTATCATACAATTTTTAATTAAAGAAATGAATTACCAATCAAAGATTAACTTTTTACCAAAAAATAATAATTTTCAATAAAATACATGAATTTCAATCAAAATATTAAATTTTTTAATTGAATTTGAACCCAATAGTTGACCTTTTAACAAAAAGGTGAATTACTCTCCAAGAAAATTATTTTTCTACCACAAAAGACAACGTTTCAACAAAATACAGAAATTGCCAAACAAATAATTAAATTTTTACTAATAGCAGATTGATTTTTAAGCAATCAAGCATGAAATACTTAAATTTTCATTTGAGAAAATTAATTTTCGATTAAAAAAAAACTAATTTTCAAGCCAAGCACATTCATTTTTGACCAAAAAGATGTGCCAAAAAAGAATCTAGACGATTAAATTGTTATTTTTTATTATACAGTCGAGCCTTTTTAAAATTTGGAAAAATAATTCAAAATATAAAAAACTGTCTCAAAATCTTTCAAATTTTTCTCGGAACTTTAAGCACATTTTTTTAATTACTTAAATCCTTTCAAAATTCTTTTAAAGCTGCTAAAGTTTTGGTTTTGAATCTTAAAAAAAATCATTTTTGGAAATCTTTAAAAAGTTTAAAAATCTTTTTCAATTTTCACTTAATGTTAATTTTCCAAAATAAAAAGGCATAAAAAATTTTCCCATAAACTTAAAGAAAATTCTTCTTTTTAATCCTTCGAAAATTGTTAAGCCTTCTAATATTTTTAATTTATTCATATGTTTCCTGATTTCTTACATTCCCATCCTAATGAGAAGGTATTGGTTTTTTTTTTAATTCGGCAAAATTAAAATAATGCTATTAAAAATTTTCAGATTCTTTGAGAATTTTAGAAATCTTTTGAAATATTCTTTTTAAATTCATTCTCAAAATCAAAAATCATTTTAAGTTTTCCTAGCAATCTAAAGAATTGTGTTCATTTTCTTAAAACCTCACAAAATTCTTAAAATATCTTATAAGTTTTTGTTATCCTTGAATCGTTTAAAAAATTCCAAGTTTAGGAAATAATTTCTTTAAATTGTAATCTTTTCCAATTTGCTCTTAGATTTCATTAAGAAAAAAATTATTCAAAATTTTCTCATGAATCTTAGAAATATATATTTTTAATTCTCTTGACTTAAAATTATTCTTTCAAAATTAAACATTAACCATTTAAATTGTTTCCAGAAATCTTAAAAAAAAAATTAATCTCAAAATTATTAAAAAGCTTCTAAATTTTCAATAGCATTTCTATTAGTTTTTTTTTCTGTAATAAATATTTATGTAAAATCCATTTCAAATGCTGTAAATTGGGATTATTCTAACGAAAGAGTTAATTAGGGAGAGCCTAGCGTGCACAACGTTCTAGTGTAATTGAAAAAAATATGTTAAAAAGAAAACAAAAAAATTCGACGAGGATGGGATTCGAACCCACGCGTGCAGAGCACATTGGATTAGCAGTCCAACGCCTTAACCACTCGGCCACCTCGTCAGGTTGTATTCCGTATTTGGAATATCCCTATATAAAATTGTGTCAAAATGTTCAATTAAAATGTCATTTATGATATAAAATTATATTTTTATGATTAAAAAATTAAAAAATACTGTAAAAACTAAAGCCTACGCCTATAAATTTCCTCTGAAATTTTCTTCTAGTCGTTCTATTCGTGGATACACACGTATATTTTTTGTAAAAAAAAACCTTACAACAATATTTTGAAGAATTAATTTGAAAAAAATAATTCAAGTTTTATTGGTATTAAAAAATATGTATATATAAATTCACGGTCATGCTGCGCATGCGCATATTGGGACAAAAATGCCTGTAGACAATTTGATATTCAGAAGCAATTTCCCAATCGATATGAACTTTTTTTAAAAATTAAATCTAATAAAATCCGGAATAAATCTATCGTAAAAGATTTCTAAGAGGTTTTTTTATTTATTTTTTATTTATTTTTTATTTAATAACAAAAATGGATACCAAATTTTTTCAGAAGAGTACCGGTTTTTGACAAATACTTGGATTAAATCAATAAAGCAACCATCCAGAAAAGTTTTCTAAAATATGGGTAATTTTTTTTAATGTATTGAATATGTTATAAACAAATGAGTGAAAATAGATTCATGGGGATTGGTAGTGATTCGTCAATTGATTTGTACTAAGTTTGAAGAATTTATATATTTAAAAAAACGGTTTTAATTGAATTCATGGAAGATAATAAAGAATTTATTATTTTATAAACAAATTTTATAAGCAATTATTTATAGCAGGTATTTATGATGAAATCAATCCAGTTTTTTCTACTTCATCAGCCAAAAATTAGACAAAGACGTCACTTAATTATCAGATTTATTCATGCAATAACAACAGATTATTGTTTAAATAATGTTAATTAACAAGTGCACTGTCTGGCCATTTTAGAGATAAAAACTTGGTTTTTTCTAAGTAGTGAAGTGTTAAAACTATAATTTCTAAATCTTTATAGAAGTTGTATGCAAATCAAAAATTTTCATAGTGAACAACAATATTTTTTGTTTGCACAAACTTAATAAAAAAATTCATTTTTTAGCTATTTATAAAGGTAAAAACTGAATTAACTTTTAAACTTCTTTTGTCAACCTAGAAAACGAATTAACGAACCACTGTATTTATTCTTATTAATAATATTATAGACAAATTCTCGTCCTCTCATACATTTGTAAACAAACAATTTCGTTTTTTTTGTACATAATTAAAAACTTAAAAATAACGTAAACGTTAATAATTTTTTTTCTATAAAATGACTAATCACAATAACAATAATATATGGTTATCAAGGTTTTTAAAAAAGTTTAAAAATGAGTTAATAGCAGTTGTTTATGTTAAAAACGCCAGTTTTTACTTTTAGAATTAGCCTGAAATTGCATTTGTTAATTCTTTTTTTTAAACAATTATCAATTTTTATTCACCGATGCCACAGAGCCATTGCTAAACAATAGGCTGCTTATATACCTTAAAAAACGCAATTTTTTTTAATGCTTAAGATAATAAAGAATTGTTTAAACCATTGTTTTAAACAATGGACATTGTTGATGGCCTTGTAAGGTGCTTAAAAGTCCACAAAAAGTTATTTATACTTTATTACTTTGAAAAGTAAATTTTGACTTCTGAAAATAGCCAGGTAGTGCATTTGTTAATTAAATTTGTTTAAACAATTGCCAATTGTTATTTGATGACCGAATCTGATAATTGAAATTTTCGTATAATTTTTTAACCATTTAATAGAAAAAATTAGACTTATTTCATCATTAATACCTGCTGCGGATATTTTTTTATAAAGTTGAGTTATAAAATTTAGTTCTAAAATAACAACCATGAATATACTTTTAGTCACGTATTTGTTTAGAACAAATTAAATACATTTTTAAACAATTGCGAAGCTGATAGACCAATTTTTCTTGATAGTTATTGATTAATTCTATATGTATTTCAGAATTGAAAAAAAAAAACGAAAACGAATAAATATTTTAAGAGAGTTGTCTATGCCTGATTTTTATTTAATTTTTCGATTTTTTCATAAATAAATAAACATGAGGAAATAAATGTCCATTCATCTATTTGACGTTCACGGTGCTCGTCAATAATAAGAAAATTTTTGCAATCGCCATTTTTATGAAGTAATATTAGTTAAAAATTTTCCATCAGAATATAATAAACAGAAAATTTTGTTATAAACAAATTATTTGTACAAAGTGTGTTTTCTATCATTTTTGATAAGTTTACGTTTTTTTAAAATTATTTTGGAAGAAATTTAGACGAAAAAAATATTATAATGGACAAAATTTCTCTTATGATTATTCTTGTTAATATTATAAACAAATTTAATAGACAAATGCATTAATCGGGCATTTGTCGTCGGAAAAATTCATTTTTTTATATAAAAGTCCTTTTAATTGGCAGCTTCATGATAGTTTCAGTAAAATTCAAGATTAGTCAATAAATTGTATGATTTTTTTAAACAAATTTAATTTAAAAAATCATTATTTGGGCATTTGCAGACGGAAAAGTTCGTCTTTTTAATCAAAGTTTTTAAAATTGGTAACTTAATGATATTTTCAGCAAAATTCAGGATTAGTTAATAAATTGTATGATTTTTTTAAAACAAAGTTAATTAATTAATGCATTATTTAGGCATTTTTGCTTTAAAAAATTAGGCCTTTTCAATGCTTATCGTTTTAAATAGGAACTTCGTAATAATTTAAGCAAAATGCATAATAAGTTGATAAATTTCATGTTTTTCTAAACAAATGAAATAAACAAATGGATTATTCGGGCATTCCTAGACGTAAAAATTATTTTTTCCCTCGATATCAGTCCTTTTAATTGGGAACTTTACGATAATTTCAGTTACACTGTTAATTAACTAATTAATATTGTATGTTTTTTAAAACAAAATTTAGTTTAAAAATTAATTATTCAGGCATTTGTCAACGGAAATATATTTTTGTAATGTTCAATTTTATTGTTGACAAATTCGCAACATATGTATTTGTTTGTTAAATTAAAAAAAAAAATCTAATTTTTTTGATAAATGTCCAGATAATGAATTTTTGTATTAAATTTATTTAAAAAAATAATACACTTTATGAACTATGTATGACTGGTAACGCAATTTCTATGGACTCTTAAATTAAAAGGACTAACATGGTAAAAAACGGAATTTTTCCGTCGCCAAGTGCCCAAATAATGAATTTATTTATTAATTTTGGTTTACAAAAATTAATAAATAAATGCACTTATTAAGAATATTCCTGATATTTTTATGAAGTTCCTATTTAAAAGGACTGGCATTAAAAAAACGATTTTTTCTGTCGCCAAATGCCCGAACAATGCATTTGTTTATTAAATTTGTTTATAACTTTAACAAGAATAATTTTAAGATAAATGTTCTCTATTATAATATTGTCTTCATACAAATGTATTGAAATATAGCTTCAAAAAACATAGAATTATTGGAAATGATAGAAAACATACCTTTAACAATTAATTTGTTCATAAGGATTTTGTTTATTATATTATGATCAAACAATTTTAACTAATTTTACTTCATGAAACGTACGGGATTGCAACAATTTCCCCATTATTGACGAGCACCTGGAATGTCAAATGAAATAAATGACAATTTTTTCATCATAATATGATGAAAAAATTAACAAATATTATTTGTTTATTTATAAAAAAATGGAAGAAATAAATGTTTGATAAAGAACACTATTGCAGAAAAAATTATGGAATAATTTGCATTTTGCGATTTGTCTTGAGTAAAATTCGTATTTTCAGTCGAATAAACTGCTTATAATGTTGCTAAAGTTTCCTGCTGTGATACTTTAAAGTTAGATTGACAATAACTGTGTTTTGTTTAAACAATTTTAATTAAAAAATGCGTTATTTGGCCAATTCCGGATATAAATTGTTTTTTGCAGAATCAACTAAAAATATCTTGTCGATAACATTTTTGCTTTGATACTTTGAAGTTAGATCACAATTATAAATTATTATTTAAACAAATGCATTACTTGGATATTTGACGGTAAAGACATTCGTTTTTTTCAACAGAAATAACTGCTTGCATGTTGTCAAATATAAAAATTGTCAATTGTTGCGTAATAATAATTATTTTTACACAATACTTTTCACTTTACTAATGAACAATTCAATAAACAATTTATGTTTAACTCAAAGTATCGCAGCAATTGGCTTTAGCAACATATAAGCAGTTTACTTTGCTAAAAAAAAACGAAACTAACCTGCTTAAAAATGATCGAAATGTGTTTATTAAAGCTGTTCGAATAATTTACAATTGTTGTCTATCATCAAAAAATTGCGTTTGTTTATTAAAATTGTTCAAATAATACAAAATTGTATTCCATGTGCTGTCTGATAAAGAAACAGAATTTAACTATTGTAAAATCACTTGATTTCGTATTTGTTCATAAGATCTTTATTAAAAACTGTCTTTTAAATAAAAAAAAATTGTAAATTGGATTAGAAGTTTTGGCTTGAAGCAGTTGATTCTGCTGAAAAAGCGAAATTTTTCCAATTGGAAAATGGCCAGATAATTTATTTGTTATTAAATTTGTTTAAACAATATAAAATTAAGGTTTAACTTCAAAGTATTTCATTAAAGGAACATCGGTGTAGTTATTATAGTTCTTTTTGCTTAAAAAATAAACGTAACCATTGTAAAATAGCTTGATTTCGTATTTGTTTATAAAATGTTTATTCATAATTATCAATTGACGTTTAACTTTGACCAAATTAACGTTAACATTTTTTTCTATTTCATGTTCAAAATATAGGTCCACTATATTTAAATAATGCGAATGAAACAGATACCAATTTTGTTTACCGAGTTGTTCATAACAATGTTTAAAATAATTTTATTTAATTATTTATTAAATAATTATATATTTATCTGAATTGCAGTTTTGCAAAAAATTGTTAAAATTGTTATATTATTCTTTTGTTTTGTTAAATTAAAATTTGAGTTAAAATTAAAAACTTAATTTAATAAAAAAATTTTTTGTTTTTAATTTTAATTTAGAATTTAAGTGTTAAATTGTTAATTCTTCACAATAAACAATCATTATGGAATTAAAATAATTCTTTGATCACAATATAGAATTTGAAAGTTATAAATATAACGAAAAAAATCCGTTTTTTATCGAAAATATTAATTGTAAATAATTCTCAATATTTATATGAACTTTGCAAATATTATACGCTGTAAAAAATTGTTGATTTGGCGCAATCGATTGATTTCTCGCACTTGACGCGCAATTGAAAATGGAGTTTAAAAAAAATTCTTTTAATTTAGATGGAAACTTATTATAAAATGCGAAAGAATGCATATAAATTGTATATATTTTATAATTTTTTCTTTACTGATATAAAAATATATAAAAATCAAATCAAATGAATTTTCAACCAAACGAAATGGAATCGTTCAACTTAAATTATGAATCTTTAACTACAAAAAAAAAAACAAGTTTTAACCAAATATTTCCATTTTTACCAAAAATATGAATTTTCAAACAAATGATTAAAAAAAAAAGAATTTTCAGCTAAAAAAATAAATTTTCAACTTATAAAGACGAATGATTGACAAAATAGTTCAATTTCCAACTAAATATGTTTAGTTGAAAAATTGTATAAAAAAAAAGAAATTTTAACAAAATCCGCAGAATTTCAAACAAGGAGAATAATATTGTAGCAAAAAATATAAACTAGCAACTAAAAAAAAATACATTTTTAACCAAAAAAGAAAAATTTTTAACCAAAAAACGAAATATTCTAATTTTCAGTTAAAGCAATCATTTTTAACAACAAAAAAAACAAGTTTCAGCAAAATGCTTTTATTTTCAACTAAAAAAAATTCTCTGTAAAAAATGGAATATATAAATATTTAGTTTCAAAAACTAATTAAAAAAAAATAATTTGAAATAAAATCGGTAATTTTTCAATAACTTTCAAACAAGAGGAATAATATTTTACAAAAAAAGACGAATTTTCAACCACATCGATGAATTTTCAACTAAAAAATTACATGTTTCAACCAAAATTTTCACCAAAATAGATGAATTATCATAAAACCAAAAATTATTTATCAAAAAAGAAGAATGTTTCATCAAAAAGACCAATTTTCAGTTTAAAAAATTGATACTGAAAATTTTAAAATATACTTTAGTTTTCAGTTTGGCAATTCGTAAGAAAAAACATGAATCAATTTTGAATCAAATGGTTGATTTTTCAAATAAAAGAGATTTAATATTCAAAAAAAGGAATAGTTAAATTTTCAACAATACAATCTTATATATTTTATAATATTTATTTCTCAGAACTCAGAATTCATAACCTCTTTTCCATTAAAATCTAATTTTTTGTATCCGCTACTATAAAATCTTATTTTAGGATTAAGAAAATTTTATTTGGGCATTTATAAATCATTATTTATTATAAATATTAAACCTGAATATTTATATAATTCAAAGTCAGCGCGCTATAAGTGGCCAATAGGGTTATAGACGCAAAGCAAGCGCATTTTAAAAAGTTTCCAAGATTGGGGAGCACTAGCTGTTGAAAGACCGGTTCTGACATTTTTGTTACATTTCGCGTAAATTTTGCAAAGGAATTTTCAACAATAAAATGATTGAAATCAGTGAAATTTTTCCTGATTTCTCTAACAATATTCACCATTTTTGGTTACGATATCTGTATTTAAATGATTTAAATCATACACGATTGGGAACATAACCTCTACTTTTCTAGTTTCCTCGTATGTGTCTTAATTTCCTTAATTTGAACGATTTGAGAAAGATAAATGGAGTTTCTTCAGTCTCGTAGAAGTGAAGGCCCTGAGAAAAAACATTTTATATGTTCGGAAATGCTCTCAGTACGAGAATCAACGGGAAAAAAATCGTTTTGAAGTTGTTCTGAAAATTCGTGAGGACTGTTTATATTTTGTTTGTCAGGAAGGTCAGTGATGAGGAAATAGATTTTTAATTTGTTATTCCCAATTACTGATCACTTGAGAAATAACATGATGTTATTACACAACATGTGGTTACGATTAGATATCCAGTGAACGTGATCCATTATGGATGTAAATCACCTCCTGTCGTACTCCGAAGTTTACAATCAAGAAACCGTGCAATTTTTGGAGCAAGAATTTTCTCGTCTAAAAGGTACGTTTATTTATTAAAGTTTGATTTATTTTTCTATGATTATAAAAGCACATAGTGTATCCCAGACTTGTTATTGTGAAAATTTAAGTACAAGTTTGACATGAAAATTAAATTACAATTTAAAATGTCTTTTTTTTATCCTGTTCTGAAAAAAATAGGTGGAACGAAATTACCGAAAATCTCGCACTCGTTGTTTATTACCTAATTGGATGCTTAGTGCGTAAATGTTACTTTTAGTTGCTGTTTTCAGTTTTTTTTTAAATTTTCTCGAACTTTCTAAATCTCAATTTCTAAATGATGAATTCTGTTTGATGATAAAAATTATTTGTCAATGTTTATAAACATTGATGATAAAAGAGAACATTTTTTTAATGTCTCGAAATAATTAAAATTAACAGTATAATAAGATTTCTGGGAAAATTGTCTATTGAATTAGGTTTTATTTTAAATGATTAATTTCAACCTTTGGAGATTTTAGAATATGTCGAAAAGGAATATGCAAGCTTTTAAGTTTTTTAATTTTTGCAGGGCAATAAAGTTGGTTAGGAATTGTTTATAAATATGTTTCTTAGTTTTGAAAACCTTTTAAAAATTTTTTAACAAAATCTAGATTTAAAAAAATTTTTAAATGAAATTATTAAGCTTTTCAAGGATTTATAATATTGGAAACTTAATTTTAAGAAAATATTTTTAAAATTTCGAATAATTTCCTGAAATTTTAGAAAAGAATAAGGAAGATCAAAGAAAATTTTTTAATTTTGCAAGATTTCAAAATTTTGAAAAAGATTCGAATAGGTTTAACAAATATTTCGAAGATTTGAAAACATACAAGATATTTCAACAAAATTTATATTTTTGAAAATTTGAAACAAAAGATTTAGAAGTTTCTTAAGAATTTTGGAAAATTTTAAAGAGAATAACAAATTTTTATCAGGATTTTCGCAAAATTTTGAATGATTTTGTATTTTACAAAATTTATTTCAGTAGATCTCAAAATATTCCGAAAGATTTCTAAAATTGTCAGAAAGGAATCTGGAATATTTTTAGTCAATTTTTTAATGTTGATGAAATTACTATATTCGCAATATTAGGCAAAATTATAATAATTTTAAAAGATATCCAGAAGTTTTTATAAACTTTCAAAAATTTGAAAATATTTGAAAAAAACTTAGTGTAAATTTTTGAAGATTTTGAAACAAAATTTATTCCAAATTTTATGGAAAATTCAAATTATTTAAAAAGATATCTCGAAGTTTTTATAAAATTCCAAAAATAATGTAAAATTTGAAAATATTTTAATAAAAATTAAAATGTATGTTTTTAGATTCCTCAATTATATTTGGAAGTGTTTTAAAGAGTTTTAAAGATTTTAAGATAATGAACAATTTTGCTTAAGATCCTTAGGAATATTTAAACTGATTCTTTATTTTTTAAAATAATTTTAAAAGAATATTTAAAAAGATTTTAAAACACAAAAAATTACCGAAATTGTGAACAATGAATTCGGAAGATTTTTAAGACAATTTTAGGAATAATTCGATCCAGTTAAAAATATATTTAAGAATTTTATATGTTTTAAATCTGGAAAATAAGAAAAAAATTGTTTAGAAATTTTCTAAATGCTTTGATATTTTTTTATTGAAAAATATAACTATTTTCTTGAAAATTCATTTTTTTTAATATTTGATTAATTTTAATAATTTATAATATCTATTATTAAAATTTTTGGTAAGCGTATAAATAAATTATATATAATATTAAATAAAAAAAATTACTTTTGTAGAAAAAACGCCTCTATTGTAAAACATTCCATTTTAAAATAAAAATTGCAACTGAAATTTTTTGAATTATATTAACTGTTTTTTATTTAAATTCATATTTTTTTCTGGTAAAATTTAACTTTTTATTTCAAGAATACATTTTTTGTTGAGATTTTGGGTTGCTATATCTAAAATTTTCAAAAATCTTTGAATTTTCTCAACAGTTGATACAATTTTATTTATATATCCTTAAAAACAAACAAACAAATGAAAATAAAAAAATAGTTATTCAAAAATTTTTTGTATTAAAAATTATTTTCATTTAAAACGAAAAAACATTTCAAACGATATTTTAAATTTCTAGAAATTTGGAAAAGATTCTAAAATATTTGAAAATATATCACAAAATTTTAAACTTTAAATAAAATTTACATGTTTTAAGATTGCCTTCTAAAGATTTTAGGGAAAATTTAAATTGTTTTTTTAACTTTAATTTAATTGAAAAAAAATATTTACAAATATTTCATATAATTTCTGGAAATTTCGGAAAAGAATGTAGAAGATTCTAAAGCAAAATTTTGCAAGATTATAAAACTTTAAAAAAAATTCGAATAAGTTTCAAAGATATTTAGAAGTTTTTAAAAATACAGAAATAATATTAAATTAAAAAAGATTTCAACAAATTTAAAACAAAGTGTAGATTTTTGAAAATTAAAAAATTTAGAAAGTTTCAAATAATTTGGAAAGGTTTTCAAGAGAATGAAAAAATTTTATTAAGATTTCTGGCAAAATTTTAAATAATTTTTCATTTTACAAAATTTACTTTAGGAGAATATTTCAAAAGATTTCAAAAGATAAAAAAAGATTTAAGGCAATTTGTTTAGATTTTGCGATATTTTTTCAAAATTTTATGAAAAAATTCGAATCATTTTAAGAGGTATTTCGAAATTTAAAAAAAATTGAAAAATATTACAAAATTTAAAGTTATTTTTAAAAACTTAAAAAAATGAGAATTTCGAAGGTTTCCAAATAAAATTGTGAAGCTTATTAAAGATTTGGAAAGGTTTCCAGATAATGATTTTTTTTTAAAGTTTCATGATAATATTTTAAGCGAAACTTTACACCAAAAAAAATGAATTTCAAAAGAATGTTTAAAAATATTTTAAAACGTAAAATCCTTCAAAATAAGAAAAACATTGTTTAGAAATTTTTTAGATATTTTGCGACATATCTGAAATCTTGAAATTTTTTATATTTTTCTCAGGATTACTAATAAAATTATATTTATATAATTATGAAGAAAGTAAACAAAGAAAATAAAAAATATATATATTATTAGAAACTTGTATTTAGTATTAAACATGATTTATTCCTTCAAATTATAATTTACCTAAATTTTTTCTTATTTCCTAACTAAAATGTTTTTTGTTTAAAAAATGGTCTTTTCTGTTTAAAACTTCATTTTTTTGGTAGAAATTCCATTTTTTAAAATTAAAATTGCAACTTTTTTTTTTAATTATAATCTTGTTCGGTTAAGGATTCAATTACTTTGTTGAAAAATAGTATTTCTGAGAGAATAAAACCCTTTGGGATTTAAAAAAATATATGTTTAAGTTTTAATATTAACTATTATATTTTTGGTTAAAAATTTATTCGGTAGAAAATTTACCATGTTATTTAAAAATTCAAATTTGGTTGAAAGTGTCACAATTTTTGTTGTAAATTTGATCTTTTTGGCAGAAAATTATTTTTCTTTTTCCGAAATTCATCTTTTTCGTGGAGAATTCAAATATTTTGTGGAAAATACGTTTTTTCTTTGGTAAATTCAGCTTTTTTTACCTAAAATAAAAAAGTTTTAGGATTAAAATATCTTCTATTACATTTCTCGTTGAGAATTTATCTTTTTCAGTTAAAAATTCGAATACTTAGTTAATAGTTAAACAATTTTATATAGAAAAAATGAGTTGGTTGGTTGAAAATTCATAATTTTCGTTAAAACATAATTTTTTTTATTGAAAATGCAACAATTTTGTTTAAATTTTGTCTTTTTTATAGAAAATTAATCCTCTTGTTTGAAAATTCATCTTTTTGGTCAATAACTTTACAATTTTGTTAATATTTCTTTTTATCTTTGATGAATTCAACTATTTTGTTAAAAAATTCGTTTTTTCTTTGATTATTTCAACTGTTTATTTTCAAAAAGCAAAGTATTGTAAGATTAAAATATCAACTATTAGATTTTTCGTTAATAAGTAATCACTTTTTGTTAAAAAATTCGAAAACTTGGTTAAAAGTTGACCAATTTTGTAAAGAAAAATTACTTGGTTGGTTGAAAATTCATCATTTGAGTTCAAAACTCATCGCTTTGGTTGAAAATGTAACTATTTCGTTGAAAATTCGTCATTTTGACAGAAAATTAATATTTTTGCTTAAAAATTAATCTTTTTGGTTGAGAATTCAAACTATTTTGTTGAAATATTCGTTTTTATTTGATGAATTCAACTAGTTTTTTTTTTATCTGAAAGCAAACTATTTTTATATTGAAATACGAGCTATCAGATTTTCAGTTAAAAATTCACCCTTTTTGGTTGAAAATTTGGTTAAAAGTTAAACAATTTTGAAAAAATTCACTCATATAACTTAAAATAAATAATTAATTTTATCTTTTTGGTTGAGAATTTATTTTTTTCAGTTAAAAATTCGAAAACTTAGTTAATAGTTAAACAATTTTGTAAAAAATTCAGTCATATAACTTAAAATAAATAATTAATTTTATCTTTTTGGTTGAGAATTTATTTTTTTCAGTTAAAAATTCGAAAACTTAGGTAATAGTTAAACAATTTTGTAAAAAAATGACTTAATTGGTTGAAAATTCATAATTTTAGTTAAAACCTCATCTTTTTTTATTGAAAATGTAACAATTTTGTTGATATTTCGTCGTTTTTACAGAAAATTAATCCTCTTGTTTGAAAATTCCTCTTTTTGGTCAATAATTCTACTATTTGTTAATATTTTTTTATCTTTGATGAATTCAACTATTTAAAAAAAAATCGTTTTTTCTTTCATGATTTCAACTGTTTATTTTCTAAAAGCAAAGTATTGTTAGATTAAAATATCAGCTATTAGATTTTTAGTTGAGAATTCATATTTATTCGATGAAAGTTCCAAAACTTCGTTAAAAGTTTAACAATTTTGTAAAGAAAAATAACTTGGTTGAAACTACATAATTTTAGTTAAAAAATCACCTTTTTTATTGAAAATGTAACAATTTTGTTGAAATTTCGTTGTTTTTATAGAAAATTAATCCTCTTGTTTGAAAATTCCTCTTTTTGGTCAATAATTCTACTATTTGTTAATATTTTTTTTATCTTTGATGAATTCACTATTTAAAAAAAAATCGGTTTTTCTTTCATGATTTCAACTGTTTATTTTCTAAAAGCAAAGTATTGATAGATTAAAATATCAGCTATTAGATTTTTCGTTGATAATTCATCATTTTTTGTTGAAAATTCGAAAACTTGGTTAAAATTGGACCAATTTTGTAAAGAAAAATGACTTGGTTGGTTGAAAATTTATCATTTTAGTTAAAAACTCATTGCCTTAGTTGAAAATTCAATTTTTTGACAGAAAACTAATACTCTTGCTTAAAAATCTATCTTTTTGGTCGATAATTCAACTATTTTGTTGAAAGATTTGTTTTTCCTTGATGAATTTAACTTTTTTTTATCTGAAAGCAAAGTAGTTTTAGATTGAAATATAAGCTATTAGATTTTTAGTTGACAATTCATCTTTTTTGTTTGAAAATTCGAATATTTGGTTAAAAGTTAAACAATTTTGTTAAAAATTCACTTATTCAATGTAAATTCACTTATTCAATATAAAATAATTAATTAATTTTATCTTTCTGGTTGAGAATTCGACTATTTTGTTAAAAATACGGTTTTTCTTTGAAAGATGCAACGGGTTTTTTTACCTGTCATAAAAATATGTTTGGATTAAAATATCAAGTATTACATTTTTCATTCACAATTCATATTTTTTAGTTGAAAATTCGAATACTTGGTTACAAGTTAAACAATATTCAATAAGTTTTAACATTAGATTTTTGTTAAAAACTATACTATTTAATTTTTGATTAACAGTGTATATTTTTTAGTTGAAGATTCATGTATTTTAGTTGAAAATGTAACTATTTTTTTGAAAATTATATTTTTTTTGTGTCGAAAATTTTTTTTTTTTCACTTAAAAATTGATTAACTAGAAATTTAACTTCTTCGTTTCTGGATAAAAATTTGCCTCTTTTAGTTTAAAAATGAACTATTTGGTTAAAAATCCATGTATTTTATTGAAAGTTCTTCTCTTTTCGTTGAAACTTTAAGTAATTTTTTTAAAATTCGTTTTTCTGTTTTTATGAAAATTGATCTTTTTAGTTGAAAATTCAACTATGTGGTTGAAATTCTTTATTTATTTTCTTAAATATTAGTTATTTTTTGTTAATAATTTAATTATCTCGTTCAACCCCCCTTTTTCTTGGTTTAAAATTATTTTTTAAACTGAAAAGGGAATTATTTTATTGGAAAATTTTTATTTGAAAATTAATTTTTGAACTTAAAAATTAAGTAGTTTATTTAAAATTTCTAATCTTTATTTAAATTTGAATGTTTTTTTTTTATTTAATATTAAAATATTTGTTCGTTGGCATATCATCTATTCAATTTTTCGTTGAAAATTCATCTTTTTTGGTTTAATGTTATACTATTTTGTTAGAAAGTAATTTTTGTTGTTGAAGAATGATTAATTTAGTTGGAAATTCATCTCTATGGCTAAAGATGCAACAAATTTATTGAAAAATTCGAATACTTGGTCACAAGTTAAACAATTTGATTAAAAATTTACTTGGTTGGTTGATAATTCATCATTTTAGTTAAAAGCTCATCGATTTGGTTGAAAATGTAACTATTTAATTGAAAATTCATCTTTTTGGCAGAAAATTAATCTTCTTATTTAAAAACACATATTTTTGGTCGTCCCTTAAACTATTTTGTTGAAAATGTTTTTGTGTTTTGATACATTGTAATATTTTTTTTATCTAAAAACAAAATATTTCAAGATTAAAATATCAATTATTAGATTTTTCGTTGAGAATTCATTTTTTTGATTTAAAAATTGAATTGATGCAAACTCTTGTTAAAAAAAAAACAAGAATCCTACGACCAGCTTTAGACTACAATGAACAAAAAAAACAAAAAAATCCTATTGTAATCTGAAAAAAAGATAATAGTCTTCGGACTATTAATTTATTAATATTAATTTTTGGATTATTATTTCTTTTTTTTTCTGATTACAATAGGATTGTTTTTTTTTTTACAGGAATTTGAATCAATTTGATTGTTAGACGATAAATAGGATTTTTAATTTGGATTTTAATCTAAGTTTCTTAAATTTAAAAAATTCAACTACTTCTTTAAAAGTTAAACTACTCGGTTAAAAAGTATGTTTGTTGTTGTTGAAAATTTGTTATTTCAGTTGAAATTAATTAATTGTGAATATATTTATTTTTTCCAAAGTTTACAGTCAAGAAAGTGTAACATTTGGACATCAGATGGACCCATTCTGCAGCATAAAATTTTAGGTCTGGATTTTAGGGAATTTTTTGGAATTTTCTTTCGATTTTTCAATATTTTGGGGGTTAAAAACGGGGTGTTCCGGATGTGATAGGGTAATAAAACTTTTTTCTATTGTCTTTGGATATCAGATGGAATAATTCTGATACATACCATTTTAGGTCTGGATTATAGTGAATTTTTTTTCGATTTTTCAATATTTTGGGGGTTGAAAACGGTGTGTTCCGGATGAGATAGGGTGATGAAACTTTTTTGAGTATCTTTGGACATCGAATGGAACCATTCTAAAGCATAAAATTTCAGGTCTGGAAGTTAGGGAAT
>NC_046660.1:12316489-12337483 GCF_010883055.1 Belonocnema kinseyi
TTGAAAACGGGGTGTTCCGGATGAGATAGGGTGATGAAACTTTTTTTAGTGTCTTTGGACATCAGATGGTTCCATTCTGAAGCATAAAATTTCAGGTCTGGATTTTAGGGAATTTTTTGGATTTTTTTTTTCAATTTTTCAATATTTTGGGGGTTGAAAATGGGGTGTTCCGGATGAGATAGGGTGATGAAACTTTTTTTAGTGTCTTCGGACATCAAATGAAACTATTTTAAAGCATAAAATTTAAGGTCTGGAAGTTAGGGGATTTTTTAGAATTTTTTTCAGTTTCATTATATTAGGGGTTGAAAACGAGGGTGTTCCGGATGAGATAGGGGGCTGACACTTTCACGGATACCTTTTGTCATCAAATAGACCTATTTAAAACTTTCAAATTTTAGATCTCGCACACAATTTTTTTTTGTAAATTCGTTTTTTTAAAACGTTTCAAACTTCAGCGAGGTTAATATTTTTGGAAAAAGAATTTTCCCGTTTTTGAGTTGGAAGGTTTCATGGCTTTAATTATATGTATATGAATATTTCGTTTGTCACACGATTTCAGATGAATGTTTCTTGGACCATGCAGGTACAACACTTTATTCGAAGACACAGATTAAAAAAGCATCCGAGAATTTGCTCTCATCAACTTATGCTAATCCACATTCTGTTGGAGTAGCAAGTAACTTCACTCATGATTTAATTGAACAAGTTCGTTACAGGTAATAATTTTTATCTTTATAATTATAAATAATAATATTTATAATTTTGTTCATAAAGCCGGCAAAGAAATTTTAGGTTCAAAAAAAGTGGCAGGCATGCTTTAATTTGATTATAAACTTATTTCTTTATTATAAACATCATCTCTTAAATATATCAAACTTAACATATTTTTTGTTTAAACTCAAATATTCAGGGTGTCCGTTTCAATTCAGGAAAAAATTATCGGGGTTTCCCTGGTTCGAAAACATTTTACACGTCAAGAGAAATTAAAAAATTCGAACTCTAGAGCTGACAATTTTTTTCATTTTCAGTAATCAAAACTGAACTAGAAATTAAAGCATTTAAAGTGGAACTTTTTTGAATTTTTATTTTTCCAAATTGAAGAATGAATAAATAAATTTATAAATGATATTATTTTGAGCAATTCTAAGCTAGAAACATTACAAATTAAACGATTTGAAATTTATTTTTTAAACTAAACAGTTTTTAAATTAGAAGCAAAATTATTTTAATTTCATGTCGTTTCAAATTAAATTTTTTTTAATTTTTATCTATAAATAAAAATTTTTAACTTTCACTTGCGTATAACAAAAATTTGAAAAATGGAATAATTAAATTTGTATTGCTCAAAGTTTAAATTTAGCTGTCTGAAAATTTGATATTTCAACGCTTTGTATTGCAAATTAGTCAGTTTCTATTTTTTGTTTTCAATATATATTTGATTGATAATTTCTCATTTTATATGAACAGTCAAATATTGCTAAATACTCAAATATTTTCCTTTTCAGTAATTAAACAATTTCGAAAACCTTTCTAATTTATCAAAAATTTTATATTTCAAACGTTTTTGTTTAATAAACGTTTTCAAAAATGAATTTTAAAAATCTTTAAATTAAAAATGTATGCCTAAAAATAAAGATCTAAAATAGAAAATTAAATTGTATCAATAGATTGATCAAAAAGTTATCAATTAAATTCAAAATTAAGAAAAAATAGTTGAAATGGAATTTATTTTAAATTTAATTATATCGTGTAATATGAAATTTGTGATATTTTAAGTGATTATATAGATTTTTCTGTTGAAACATTGTCAAATTCCGGTTAAAAAAAATAAATTCAGTGTCATTTTTCGAATTTTTTGATCCATCGACCAACCACTGATTAATTATTGAAAATTCTAACATTTTTATTCAACTGACAAAAAGGAAAATTAGGTTATTATCTTTTTTTCTGAATGGAAAAAGGGGCATTTTTTATTTTAAAGTTATTCATAGAGTTGGAAATGAGGGAAGTTTGGTGTATATTTTTTTCTGAATTAGAAGAGGGATTCTTTTTGTTTTTAAATTTTGTTATCGAGTTAGAAGGGCGGGATTTTTAGTTTACGTCTCTTCTTTTTTTAATTAAAAGAGGGAATTTAGTTGTTTTTTAAAAAACATTTGATAAGTTTTAACATTAGATTTTTATTAAAAATTATACTATTTAATTTTTAATTAACAGTGTATATGAATATTGCTTGTTTTAGTTTAAAAATAAACTATTTGGATAAAAATCCATGTATTTTATTGAAAGTTCTTCTCTTTTCGTTGAAAATTTAAGTAATTTTCTAAAAATTCGTTTTTTTAATGAAAATTGATCTTTTTAGTTGAAAATTGAACTATGTGTTTGAAATTTCTTATTTATTTTTTAAAATATTTATTATTTTTTGTTAAAAATTCAATTATCTCATTCAACTACCCTTTTTCTTGGTTTAAAATTATTGTTTAAACTGAAAAGTGAACTATTTTATTGAAAAATTTTTATTTGAAAATTAAGTTTTTTATTCAATTTTTCGTTGAAAATTTTTTTTTTTTGGTTCAATGTTATACTATTTTGTTAGAAAGTAATTTTTGTTGTTGAAGAATTAATAATTTAGTTGGACATTCATCTCTATGGCCAAAGATGCAACAAATTTATTGAAAAATTCGCTTTAATTTGGTCAAAAAATCATTTCTCGGTTGAAAATTTAAATAAATAAAATAATTTTTTTTTCTGTTTTTGAAAATGATTTTTTAGTTGAAAATTCAATTATGTGTTTGAAAATTAACTTTGTTTTTAGAAAATTATTGTTCTTGTTTGCAAATTGATTGATTTTTTTCAATCCATTTTTTTGGTTAAGAATTTAACTACATTGTTAATAATTTTACTACTTGGTTAAAAATATTTGTTGTTGTTGTTAAAACATAATTTTTAGTTGAAAACTCGAATTTTGGTAGAAAATGAATCTTCTTGTTTGAAAATTCATTTTTTTAATGAAAAATGCATTATTTTTTGGTTACAAAATTTATTTTCAGTTGACAATTTATTTATTTCGATTAAAATTTAACTATTTTATTGAAAAATTTTTCTTAAAAAATTAACTTTTGAACTTTAAAATGAAGTATTTCATTCCAAATTCCTGTTTTTTATTTAAATTCTAATGTTTTTTATCTGATATTAAAATATTTTTTCTTTGGCATATCAACTATTCAATTGTTGTTGAAGAATTATTAATTTAGTTGGAAATTCATCTCTATGGCTAAAAATGCAACAAATCTATTGAAAAATTCGCTTTAGTTTGGCTAAAAAATCATTTTTCGGTTGAAAATTTAACTGATTAAAAAAAATTCTTTTCTTTCTTTGAAAATTATTTTTTTCTGTTTAAATTTAAAATTCAATTATGTGTTTGAAAATTTACTTTGTTTTTAGAAAATTATTGCTTCTTGTTTGAAAATTGATTTATTTGGTTTAAAAATGCATTTTTTCGGTTAAGAACTTAACTACTTTTGTTAATAATTTTACTACATTGTTAAAAATATTTGTTGTTGTTAAAACATCATTTTTAGTTGAAAACTCGAATTTTTGGTAGAAAATTAATCTCCTTGTTTGAAAATTCATCTTTTTAGTTAAAAATGCATTATTTTTTGGTTACAAAATTTATTTTCAGTTGCAAATTTATTTATTTCGATTAAAATTTAACTATTTTATTGAAAATTTGTTGTTTGAAAATTAACTTTTGAACTTAAAAATTATGTATTTTATTTCAAATTCGTTTTTTTATTCAAATTCGAATGTATCTCTTTAGTTGAAAATTCAATTATTTTAATGAAAGATTCATTATTTCAGTTGAAAATTCATATTTTGGATATGAAAATTCATCACTTTGTTTGAAAACGTAAATATTATTTTTGTAGTTAGTCTTTTTGGGTTTAAAATTAATTTCCTTTGGTTGAAAATAATTTGTTTCACTTTAAATTTGACTTAATTTTGAGTTGCAAATCCATGTATTTTGTTGAAAAATAATTTTTTGTTGTTTAAAATTAAATTCTTTCTTTTGAAAAAAAAATCATTTTATTTGAAAATTCATCAGTTTGGGTGATAATTAATTTTTTTTAAACTGAAAATTGAATAATTTAATTTTTTGTTGAAAATTCATCTTTTCAAGTTCAAAATTAAACTATTTAGTTGAAAATTTGTCTTGTGTAGTTGAAAATGCAACTATTTCTTTAAAAAATTCATGTCTAAATGTTTAAAAAATCGACTTTTCTTGGTAGTAAATGAATTTTCTTGATTAAAAAATAAACTTCTATTTTGAAAATTTATCGTTTTGACTGCGAATTCACGTATTCAAATTAAATATTCATCATTTTAATTGAAAATTTACCTTTTTTGTTGAGCATTCATCAGTTTGGTCGAAAATTAATTTTTTTTTAAGCTGAAGATTTAATTATTTTAGTTTTCATTGAAATTTTATCTTTTTTACTTTAAAATTCAACTATGTCATTAAACATTTGTATTTTTTAGTTTAAAAATTGAATTATTTTATTTAAAATTTAATTATTTGTCAAAAATCGTATTTTTTCGTAGAAAATTCATCTTCTGCTTTGAAAACTAATTTTCCTGTTCAAAAATTCATCTTTTTAGTTGAAAATTCTTCGTTTTGGTTGAAAATTTCTTCTTTTTGTGTGGAAAATTAATGGTTTTATCTTGAAATTTTACTATTCAATTTTTGGTTGGAAACGTATCTTTTCTGGTACAATATTTAACTATATTGTTGAAAATTGATCTTTTTTAGATGAAAATTGAACTGTTTGGTTGAAAATTCATGTGTTTCTGGAAATTTCGTCTTTTTTAACAGAAAATTAATCTTCTTCTTTGAAAACTAATATTCTCATTTAAAAATTTCTTTGTTTATTTGGTGGAAATTTTTTTTTTTTTTTTAACTGAAAATCGAACTAATCCATTTTTGGTTGAAAAATTATCTTTTCTAGTACAAAATTCAAATATTTCGTTAAAAATTGATCTTTTTTAGATAAAAATTGAACTATTTGTTTAAGAATTCATGTTTTGCTGGAAAATTCGTCTTCTTTGTTAGAAAATTAATCTTCTTGTTTGACAATTTATCTTTCTAGTTAAAAATTAATTTATTCCCGTTAAATATTCTATTGCCAATTTATCTTTCTAGTTAAAAATTAATTTATTCCCGTTAAATATTCATAATTGTTGTTTAAAATTCTTCATTTTGGTTAAGAATTCATGTTTTTTTCGGAAAATTCATCTTTTTTGGTAGAAAATTAATCTTATTGTTTGAAAATTCATCTTTTTAGTTAAAAATTAATTTATTCCCGTTAAATATTCTATTGCCAATTTATCTTTCTAGTTAAAAATTAATTTATTCCCGTTAAATATTCATAATTGTTGTTTAAAATTCTTCATTTTGGTTGAGAATTCATGTTTTTTTCGGAAAATTCATCTTTTTTGGTAGAAAATTAATCTTATTGTTTGAAAATTCATCTTTTTAGTTCACAATTCATTTATTATAGTTAAATATTCATCATTTTTTTTTAAATTCTTCACTTTGCTTGCAAATTTCTTTGTTTTTTATGGTGGAAATTTTTTTTAGCTGAAAATCGAACTATTCCATTTGTGGTTGTCAAATTATTTTTTCTGGTACAAAAATTCATCTATTTTGTTGAAAATTGATCTTTGTTACATGAAAATTGAACAATTTTGTTGAGAATTCAACTGTTTGGTTAAAAATTCATCTATTTTGTTTTGAATTCAATATTTTTACTCAAAACGTTAAAAAAATTTACTGTCATTAATAATGTTTTTAGTATTATTTAATTACATAATTAATCGATATTGCTAATATCTTGTAATACAAATTCGTCAAGGCTTTCTAAAATCTAATTTAAACATTTTAATTAAAACCCTAGACACTGAAAAAAAACACTTTATTTATAATAAACTAGCGAAAATTTATCTATATTCCGAGTCGATTGTTTTTAAAAAGCAAGATATTTTAATAGCTCCATACTTACAAAAATTATACCCGAAAAAAGCTTGGGGTAACTAAAAAAAAAAAAAAAGAAGAAAACCCTAGAATTGTCCAGGAATTTTTCCCCAGGAATTGAATAGACACCCTGATAATAAAAATCTCCTCTCCCACGATAAAATTACCGTAATTATAAAAAAAGAAAAGAAAACTGTTTAAACCAGATTGAATTTAAAAATAATCTGATTACAGAATTCTGGACCATTTTTACGTTTCTTCCGAAGAGTACAGTATAATTTTCACCTCGGGAGCTACCGCTGCCTTAAAAATAGTCGCCGAAACATTTCGCTTTAAAAGTGCGGAATCCCCTGACAAAAAAATAGAAAAAAATGGAAATTTCGTTTACCTTCAGGACAATCATACTTCAGTCCTTGGAATGCGAAATTTAGTCTCTCAAAATGGAGCCAGTATTACTTGCCTCACTCATGAAAAAGCTTTTGACATTTTTCACAAATCTAAAGTTGCTGAGAAACAAACTTCCGTCGCCGGAAGTAATTCCCTCTTTGTTTACTCAGCACAGTGCAATTTTTCGGGATTAAAATATCCCCTCGAGTGGATCAAAGCTGTTCAAAATGGAAAATTGGATTCAATTGTTGGCGGAAACGGAAGTTGGTACACTCTTCTGGATGGATCGGCTTTTGTTGGCACAAACGAGTTGGATTTGTCACTTTACAAGCCTGATTTCGTTTGTCTTTCATTTTACAAAATGTTTGGATATCCAACTGGACTTGGAGCATTACTGGTGAAAAATTCGAGTGCGAATGTCTTGGAGAAGGTTTATTATGGAGGTGGAACTGTTAATGTGGCTCTAAGTTCGGAATCTTTTCACGTCAAGCGTGAAAGTTTGCATCAAAGGTGTGTAATTTGTATTAATTACTCTTTTTTTTTTTTAATCGTAAGTGCAGTTCTGATTTCGGATGATACAACTTTTGTATTATTTCCTTTTATTATTTATTTTTTAACCACCCAAATAGGGGAATTAATATTTTTAGATAAAATTAATGTGGGTACTGTCTTGAATTTAGTTTAAAGCGCTTAGAATTCTTAACGGTTGATGTAAAAAATTTGCAACATAATTGATGAATTTTTAACCAAATAAATGACCTTTTAATTATAAACTTGAATTTTCAATTAAAAAAATATTTTATTCATACCAAACTAGAACAGTTAAGTTTTTAAGTTTAAAATATTCTTTTTCGACCATAAAAACAAAATATTTTTTAAGAAAACAAAAAAAAAACGTATTTTTAAGAACGTACTTCAATTTTAAACCAAAAAGTTTAATTTTCTGTGAAAATCTACAAAACATACATCAACTTTGAATCAAATTGTTGAATTTTGAACAAAGAAAATATTAATTTCATATCAAACTGGAATAGATAAATTTTTAGCTTAAAATATTTTCGAAACAAAAAAAAAACGACTTTTTAAGAAAAAAGTTTAAGTTTCAATCAAAAAGATTAATTTTCTGTAAAAATATTCAAGAAAATACATTATTTTTTAACCAAATAGTTGAATTTTCAATTTAAAAACTATACATTTTTCATCAAACTAGAATAGTTAAGTTTTCAGTTTAAAATATTCATTTTCGACAAAAAAAAACAAAGTATTTTTGAGAAAACAGTCAAATTTTCTGTAAAAATCTACAAACAAATACATAAAATTTGAACCATACTGTTAGATTTTTAAATAAAAAACAACAATTTCATATCAAAGTGGAATAGCTAAATATTCATTTTCGATAAAAAAAAGAAGATTTTTAAAGAAAAAATTAAATTTGCAACCAAGAAGATTAATTTTTTGCACAAATATTCAATAAAATACATCAATTTTGAACCAAATAGTTGAATTCACAATTTAAAAATATTATATTCATACCAAACTGGAATAGTTAAGGTTTAAGTTTAAAATATTCATTTTCTAGGATAAAAAAAACGATTTTTTAAGAAAACAGTTCAATTTTCAAACAAGAAGATTAATTTTCAACTGAAAAAATATCAATTATATATCAAATTGGAATACTTAAATATTCATTTTCAACAGAAAAATAATGTATATTTAAGAAAACAGTAAAAATTTTTATTTAAGAAGATTAATTTTCTGCTCAAATCTTCAACAAAATATATCAATTTTGGATCAAATAGTTAAATTTTAACTAAAAAAATATGAATTTCATATCAAACTGTAATAGATCAATTTTCAGTTTAAAATATTTTCGACACAAAAAAAAACGATTTTTGAAGAAAACAGTTAAATTTTCAACCAAAAAGATCAATTTTCTGTACAAAACTATTAGAGAAAATACATTAATTTTGAACCAAATAGTTGAATTTTCTATTAAAGAAAATATTATATTCATACCAAACTAGAATAATTAAGTTTTCAGTTTCAAATATTTATTTTCGACGATAAAAAAAAATATTTTTTAAGAAAACAGTTAAATTTTCATTTAAGAAGTTTAATTTTCTGCACAAATCTTCAAAAAAATACATCAATTTTGAATCAAATAGTTGAATTTTAACTAAAAAATCACAACTTCATATCGTGGAATAGCTAAATATTCATTTTCGAAAAAAAGTATTTTTAAGAAAACAGTTAAACTTTTATTTCAGAAGATTAATTTCTTGCAGAAATCTTTAAAAAAGTTCATCAATTTTGAATCAAATAGTTGAATTTTGAAACAAAAAAAATCAATTTCATATCAAACTGGAATAGATAAATTTTCAGTTTAAAATATTCATTTTCGACGATAAAAAAAACTATTTTTTAAGAAAACAGTTAATTCAATCAAGAAAATCAATTTAAAAAAAAAGAAAAAAATGAATTTCATATCAAATTGGAATACTTAAACATTTATTTTCGAAAAAAAAACGTATACTTAAGAAAACAGTCCATTTTTCATGTTTATGAAGATTAATTTTCTGCACAAATCCTCAACAAAATACATCAAATTTGAAATAAAATTATTTGAATTTTAAAATAAAAAATGACAATTTTATATCAAAGTGGAATAGTTAAATATTCTTTTTCGTTAAAAAAATAGATTTTTAAAGAAAAAGTTAAATTTGCAACCAAGAAGATTAATTTTTTGCACAAATCTTCAACAAAATACATAAATTTTGAAACAAATAGTTGAATTTTTAACTAAAAAATATCAATTTCATATCAAACTGGAATAGATAAAATTTTAATTTAAAATATTTTCGACAAAAAAACGTTTTTTTTAAACAGTAAAATTTTCATCCAAAAATATCAATTGTCTGTACAAATATTGAAGAAAAAACATTAATTTGGAATCAAATAATTGAATTTTTAATTAAAAAAATAGTAATTTTATATCAAACTAGAATAGTAAAGTTTTCAGTTTAAAATATTCATTTTCGTTTAAAAAAAAACGATTTTTTAAGGAAACAGTTAAATTTTTTATCAAGAAAATTAGTTTTCAACCAAAAAAATATGAATTTCGTATTAAATTGAAATACTTAAATATTCATTTTCGACAAAAAATAACGTCTTTTTAAGAAAACAGTTAAATTTTTTTATTTAAGAAGATTAATTTTCTGCACAAATCTTCGACAAAATACATAAATTTTGAATCAAACAGTTGAATTTACAACTAAAAAATATCAATTTCATATCACATTGGAATAGTTAAATTTTCAGTTTAAAATATTTTCGACAAAAAAAAAAGGATTTTTAAAGAAAAAAGTTAAATTTTCAACAAAGAAGATTAATTTTCTGCAATTTTTTCAATTTTGAACCAAATAGTTGAATTTTCAACTAAAAAAATATCAAATTGGAACAAAAATATTCATTTTTGATAACAAAAAAAAAAAAAAAACAGTTAAAATTCCAACCAAAGAGATATTTGTACTAATGCGATAAATTTTTAACTGAGAAAATTAATTTCCTACTTGAAAAGTCGAATTTGCAAAAAAATTCTCTATTTTTTAACTAAAAGTGATCCTTTTCAAAATAAAAATGAAATAGCTTGATTTTCAGTTAAACAAAATAAATTAAAACAAAATTATGTTTTCCATAAAATAGGGAATCAATTCTTTGAAATAAAATTAATGTGGGTACTGTATTAAATTTAGTTATAAGCGCTTCGAATTCAACTAAAAATTTGAATTTGAAACCAAGAAGACTTATTTTCTGCATAAATCGTCGATTTTGAAACAAATTGTTTAATTTTCACCTAAAAAATATCAATTTTATATTAAACGGGAATAGTTAAATTTTCGGTTTAACATATTCTCGACAAAAAAAAAACGACTTTTTAAGAAAACAATAAAATTTTCAGCCAAAGAAATGAAGTTTCTACTAATGTGATAAATTTTCAACCAAAATTTGAAGTTGAAAATTCGTTAAATTTGGTTTAAAAATAATTTTTTTTTTCATTAATAATTTAAATTTTCTATTTTTGGTTTACAGTGGATCACTTTCAGTTAAACATAAAATATCTGGTTGAAAATTCATGTAATTTGTTGAAAATGTATTTGCTATGGTCAAATTTAGTTGCTTTTTAATAAAATTTAAAAAAATTTTTTTGGTTAATATATCAACAAGTACATTTTTAGTTTAGAATTCATCTTTTTTTAAATGAAAATTTAATTATTTGGCAGAAAGTTAAATTATTTTTGGTTCAAATTTAACTATTCCAGTTGAAGATTCATCATTTTAGTTAAAAATTCATCACTTTGGCTGGAAAGTTTTATTTTTTAGTTGAAAATTCATAAATTAATTGAATTTGTACTTAATTTAAATACATATATTTTTAATGTAAATACTTATTACATGATTTTTATGTTCTGAACTCAATAATTAATTATGAAGCGAGTCTACTCAAATTTATATTTTCTAAAATTATTTGAAAGCTTCTAATTAATTAAATATGCATAAAGATAAGTTCAAAATTTAAAAAATATATATAAAGTGAGAATTATATGATTGTTTCAATGAAAATAATTTTTTAAAGCTTTAAATTATTTGAATTTTCAATGTAAAATAATTGTTTACTCCTTTTTTGTTTTGAAATGATTGAATAATTAATTCATAATTCTCTTAAAACTTGAGTTTTCTGGAATTATTTCAAGTATCAAAAAAAATAATGAAGTCAAATTAAGTGGATTTTCTCAAATAAAATAATTGCTTGAGGCTTTTTATGTTTTGAACTATTTAATTAATTTTTAGAGGATTAGTTTTTATTACAATATTGAATTACATAAAGATTCAATTTAAGATCATTTATATTAAGTAACATAAATTGATTATTTAGTTTCAGATATGTTTTAATTTTTCCTGGAATAGTTTAAAATGTTATAAATAACTCAAATTTTCAGAAGAAATGTAAATCGAAAAAAAGTTGGCAAAACATTTTGAATTATTTCCTAAAAATTTTAAAAAGTATTTGAAAGATTTTAAAGCAAAATTTCGCAATTTTGCCATATTACATAATTGTATCAAAAAATTGAGTAAGTTTAAGAGATATTCAAAAGTTTTGAAACGATTAAAAGATAATTAAAACTTGTAAAGATTTTAAAAGAATTTTATAAAGTTTCACGAAAATGAAAGACATTTTTTCAGGTTCCTAGGAAAAATTAAAATAATTTTTTATTTCGAAAAATTAATTTGAAGAGATTTAAAAAGATTTTAAAAATAGTCAAAGAAATATCTGAAAGATTTTAAGGCAATTTTTAAAATTTTGCAGAATAAATAAAAAATTCAGCAAAAAATAGAACAATTTTTATAAATTAGAAGGTCAAGAATGTCGGAGAAGATTAAAACAACAAAACAATTTTCCTTATATTCGTGTGAGAATTTTGAATAACTTTTTGTTTTGAAAAATGAACTTATTTAGTAGAATTTAAAAGAATTTCGAAACTTTTCAAGAGAAAAAACAAATTTCTTTTTAAATTGTTTTGGAAAATTTAGAATATAGTTAAGTTTGAAGAAATTTAAAATTGCCGAAAATAATTAATAAATTATTTTTTGACCGGGAATTTGACAAAATTTGTATAATAAAAATGTTGTGCAACTATGATTTCAATCTTTTTTAAATCATTTTTCAAATTGTGGTTTTCATAAATTATTATATCATTTACTTTTGAATGCTTAATTCGAAAATCTTTCAATTAAAAAATTTTCCATTTTAGATTTTTAAGTTTTAAAAGCATATATTTTAATTTAAAGAATTTTAAAATGCAGTTTTAAAGGCTTAATAAATTAGAAGTTTTGAAAATCGAAGATTTTTTAGTAAAAAACAGGGTTCAAAATTTGAGGATTTCCAGCTTGTAACTGTTTCAATCCGAAAGTCTTGATAAGAATTAAAATTAATATATCATTTGTTCCGATAATTTTATTTTTCAATAAGAATTTTCATTAATTTTTGTTAGTCATGAAAAAATGTAAACCTGCATTTTACTATTTTCAACTTAAAAATAAATCCATAATAATATAGTTATACTTACAGGTTTTAATTAAATTTAAAGTATTGTGAGTTTAAATTATGAAATTTTAATCCCATTTCATTTGAAATTTCTTAATGTAGAAAAAGAATAATATTGAATATTTAGCAATATTTCATTGTTCATTTAAGACGAGTAAATTGAAACCAAATATTTAAAAGAAAACAATTTGAAACTGAATTGTTTTAAATTTGCAAAAATAATTTGAGTAATTTTAAGAGATATTTAGAAGTTTTGAAAAGATTCAAAATTAATTAAAAACTTGAAATTACTTCAAGTAATTTAAATGAAGTGTGTTAACATTTTTTCCAGAAATTCTAAATATATTTTAAAATTAATCGACATTTTCCTACAATTTTTGAAAATACTGCAAATTAGAAAAAAATCCTTAAAATCTTCCATAATTTTTCAAAGTGAAAAATCATTTTTAATTTTCCTATGAATCTTAAGGAAATTTTTCACTCTTTTGTAGTCTTTCACAATTCTTAAAAAAATCTTAAATTTTTTGTTTGAAACCTGCAAAATCGTCACAAATGATAAGTGTTCTATTGTTATTTATAAATTCAAATATAATTTTTTTTTAATTTGTAGGATTTTCTAAAAGTTACAGAAAAAATTCAATTCATTTTGAAATATATTTAATGAAAACTGAGACTTTTTAATGAAAATAATTCTTAAAGGATTTTTATGTTCTACAATCATTAATTAATTATTAATCGATTCTGTTAACATTTATATGTTAAAATTTAAAAAATGTATAAATTGAAAATTATTTGAATGTTTCAATAAAAAATTTTTAAAGCTTTAAATTTTTTTAATTTTTAATGAAAATTATTCTGTTTTTTGTTGTTTTGAGATGATTATTTAATAAATAATTCTGTTCAAACTTAAATTTTCTGGAATCATTTCAAAAGATATAAAAATATTCAGAATTTAATGTTCAAATTAAAAATATACATAAAATAAAAAATAATTTGATTTTTTCAATGAAAATAATTTCTTGAGGTATTTTATTACTATTATATAATTTTCCTGATGATTATAAAGTAAAATGATTCAATCCAATTAAAAAAATTATAATTAAAAAAGTTCAATTTTTAAAAATTAGTTTTAAAAGTTATTAATAAATTCAATATATAGAAATGCTATTTCAAAAAAAAAAATATAATGCAAAAACTTAATAAAATGTCTCAATGAAAATGATTGTTTAATTTTTTTTATGTTGTGAACTGATTAACTAACTGTTGATTGATTATATAAAAAGTTGATGATTTTTCGAATTAGTTTAAAATGTTATTAATAAATGAAATTTCAAGAAATGAAAGTTGAAATTTGAAAAAAGATATTAAGTAAAAATTATTTGAATGCTTCAGTGAAAATTATAGTTAAAAGCTTCTCATATTGTTAAATAATTAATTAATTATTAGTTGAATAATTTTATCAAAATATTTTCGCTCTTATTATTATTATTAAATTCTGCGTTACCTGGATTTATTGAATATATTATTTCAAATTCTAATTTAACCAAACTTTGAGTGGTAAAAATTAAAAAAAAAAAAAAAACAAGGAAATAGTTATTCGAAAATGAATGAAGGAACAAAATAAAATATTTTTTTGCAGATTTGAAGATGGGACTCTACCCTTTCTTTCCATAATTGCTCTCGAATATGGCTTCGAAACCATATCTTCCATCCCTCTAACCGAAATATCCAAACATGTCTTTTCACTCGCCAGACATTTGCATCATTCGCTCTTAACTTTACACCACAATAATGGCAATCCAGTCGCAAAACTCTACAGCGACACAGACTACGAAGATTCGAAAATGCAGGGAGGAATCGTGACTTTCAATATTCTGCGTGCAAATGCCGATTACGTGGGATATATGGAAGTTCTCAGTATGGCAGCATTGTACAATATTCAGCTGAGAACGGGATGTTTTTGCAATCCGGGCGCCTGTCAGCGACACCTGGCTCTTTCGAATCGAACGATTTTGGAAAATTACGAGGCTGGATATGTTTGCGGTGGATCGAAGGATTTGATTGGCGGACAACCGACTGGTTGTGTGCGAATCTCTTTTGGATACATGTCCTCTGTTAACGATGTTGAGACGGTTTTGAGGATGGTGAGAAAGTGCTTTTTGAACAAGCCAGAAGTCATTAAAGTTCCAACTTGGTGGATCAAGGAGAGAGAGAGACTCGGCATTAAATACAAGCGAGAAAAGTATATTGAGAGTAAGAATTTCGGACTTTATTTATTAATTTTCAAAGAAATTGTTGAATTTTCAACTGGAAAAGTTAATTTCCAACCAAATAGTTGCATTTTTTAACGAAAAATGTTAAATTTATACAACAACGAAAAAAAGACTAATTTTTTTATCCAAAAAAGTATAAAAAATTAAGATTTTGTTTTGATGTAGATTTTTAGTTTTTTTTTTTTTTTTTAATAAACTTTTTATATTATTGTTAGTGGGAAGGGTTTAGAATTTAATAATTGTTGAACAGTATCTCTCGCCGTTTTCGAGACATTTTAAAATTCAAGATATCTTTAATGCCCGGGAAAAATTGTATAGAAAAAAAGCATTCTATAAGGGTAAAGTTTTTATATAAAATTGCAGACAACTTTTTTTTCGATTTCGGGTTGTAGATTTGTCTGATTTTTCATAGAAATGCGTAATTATATATGCATAAATTTTGTAGAAATTCAAAATATTCCTACTAACGAAAAACTAAATCTTTATTTTGCTTTTATTATTATTAAAAAGATTTTAAAATTATTTTTAATCTAATTTTATTTTTTTTCTATTCTTTTGTAAAAAATTTCAACTATTCATAATTGTGTGTAGAAATTAGAAATTTTCTAAAAACAAAATATGAAGAACTACATTTTTTTTCAAACTTATATTTTCCTGAAATTTCATACGATGATATAATTATTTATAAATCTTTGTAGAAACTCGTAACCTCGTAATTTTCGCAAAAAAAGTGTAAAAAATTAAGATTGTATTTTTCTGTTGTAGATTTTCAGAATTTTTCTTAAGGAATTTTTATTTTTCATACTAAATAATAAAAATTTATAATAATTATATATATTGATTTTCTCTTTTTAACAAAAAATGAAATAAATAAATTTTAAGTTAAAACAAAAATTAATTTTAAAAAATAGTTTTTAACGAAATAGTTCAATTTTCAATCACGCAGATGAATCTTCAGCCAAGCCAATCAATTTTTAACAAAATAGTATAAATTTTAGCCAAGTAGAATATTTTTATTTAAAATTTGAAAAAGTTGAATTAGAAAAAAAAAGACAAATTTTCAACCAAATAGTTCAAATTTTCATTAAACATAAATTTCATTTTCAAACAAACAGTTGCGTTTTACACAAAAAATAATAAAGTTTCTTCCAAAACATATGAATTTTCAAACCAAAAAATTAATAATATTCAAAAAAGAAATTTTAGCAAAGAAGTTTACTTTTCTACCCAAAAATATGAATTCTCAACGAAAATGTAATCATTTATTTCAACGAAAAGAGCTAACTTGAATTAAATTGTCAACTAAAAAAAATTTTTATTTTACATACAAAAAATTTAATAATCAACTTTTGAAACCAAAAATATCAATTCTCAAACAAAAATATAATAGTTGTATTTTCAACCAAATAGGCGAATTTCCAACAAAATAGATGAGTTTTCTAATAAAAGCGATTAATTTTTTACCAAAAATGAAATATTTAAATTTGCAGTTATAAAAATGCATTTTCAACCAGTAAAAATGAAATTTTCCACCAAAATCTTAAAATTTTCAACAAAAAAGTTAAATTTTTAACCAGATATCAATTTGCAACAACAACGAAATTAATTTTTAATAAAAAGTCCAAATTTTAACCAAGTAATAGTTTAACTTTTAATTTTAAAAAATTAGTTTCAACCAGAGCTGATCCATAAACAAACAAAAACAGGAATTTTCAACATAATTGTTAAATTTTTAATAAAAAAAATTCAAGTTTCCATTTTAATACAAAAAGGGCAATTAAATTAAAACAGACAAAACAAGTTAATTTTCAACCAAATAGTGGCATTTTTAACAGGAAATTTTTTTTATTTATACTTAAGAGATGAATTATAGAACCAAAAAACTAATTTTTCATTTAAAAAGTATAAAAAATTAAGCTTTTGTTTTGTTGTATCTGTTTAGGATTAAAAAAAAAACTTTTCAGGTTTCATATAAAATTTCATAATTATTCGTGAAAAATGTTTCCTATATTTTACAAAAACATTTTAAATTTCAATGCTTAATCAAAAACAGTTGCGAAAAAAACAGGTAATTTTCAAACAAACTATTGAATTTTTTAAACAAAAATATTAAACTTATACCAAAATAAAAGAATTTTAAAACCAAAAGACGTAATTTTATATATGAAAAAAAACTATACAAAATTAAGATTGTGTTTTGATGTAGATTAAAAACAAAATTTTATAAACTTTTTATTTTTTCTATAAAATTTCCAAATTATTCATTAAAAATCTTGATTTTTCATACTTTCTACATTTCTGTGCTGAAATATTATAAAATTTTGACAAAATTTATAAAAAGTTTTTAAATTTCAATGCTTGATAAAAAAGAGTTGAATTCGACCAAAACGAGTTTTCAACAAAAGAGTTCAATAATCAACCAAAACAGGTTAATTTTCAAAGAAATAATTGCATTTTTGAACAAAAAATATTAAAAATGTACCAAAAGAGCTGAATTTTCAAACCAAAAAATCTAATTTTCTATTTTAAAAAAACTATAAAAAATTAATATTGTGTTTGGATGTAGATTTTTTTCATAAACTTTTAATTTTTCATATAAAACTTCATAATTATTTGTTAAAAATGTTTTATAATTTTCTACAATCATGCATAATAATTATACAAGAAATTTTTAGTAAATTTAGTTAATTTAATAATTTGAATAGAAAATTTATTTGATTTTTTTAAAAGTAGGACTAGAAAACCTGGAAGTTATGAAATTTCAAAATTTCTTGCTTAAAAATTAATTTCTTTGCTTTAAAATTTAACTATTTCTTTTAAAAAAAATTTTAATCTTCTTGCTTGAAAATTAAACTATTTGGTTAAATTTTTTTTTAATTGAAGATTCATCATTTTAATTAAAAATTCATTTTCTTAATTATTCCATTTTTATTAGAATTTTTTTTTGAAAATGCATGTATTGTGTTAAAATTTCGTCTTTTTTGGTAGAAAATTAAATTTGGGTTGAACATTGAGCTATTTTGTGGAAAACTTTTTTTAAAACTTATTTTCTTTTAACTGAAAATTCAGCTATTTTATTTTTGATGAAAATTGATCTTATTTTTCATTAAAAATTCTTGTATTTTATTAAAAGTTTGATTTTTTGATAGGAAATTAATCTTCTTGATCGAAAATTCATTTCCTTTTTTGAAAAATCAAATATTTTGCTCAAATTTAGTTTTTTTTTCTCTTTAAAATTAATTTTTTTAACTGACAACTTATCTATTCCATTTTTGTTGTCTTCATTGTTTTATTTGATAACTCAACATTTTGATTAAAAATTAAAATATTTGGTTTTAAGATTAATTTTCTACCAAAAAAAGAGAAATTTTCAGTTTAAAAATAATAATTTGCAACAAAAAAAATAAATTTAAAAGAATTTATATTTTCAAAAAAAGCGATTAATTTTCAACTAAAATGCTGAATTTTTTACAAGAAGAATTCAAGAATATTTTCTACAAAAAAAAAGACAGATTTTCAACCAAAAAATATAAAAAACGAATTTTTGAACAAGAAAAGATTTTTCAGTCACGAGAGAGAAAAATTTGCAAAGAAACTGTTGAATTTTCAAGCAATAATACGAATTTTCAACTAAAAACGAACAATTTTCAATTAAAAATACAATAGTTTAATTTTCAGCCGAAAAAATAAATTTCAAAGCAGGATAAAGTCGAATTTTAAACCGAGAAAGTATAAAAACCCAAGATTTGTAACGAATAATTGTCAAATTTTATATAAAAAATAAAAAGTTTATAACAAAAATTCTAAAAATCAACATCAAAATACAATCTTAATTTTCCGTTTTTTTTTTAAATAGAAAATTTGATTTTTTTGTTTGAAAATTCATCTCTTTTGGTATAAAATTAATATTTTTTGTTAAAACTTCAACTGTTTGGTTGAAAATTAACTTGCATTTCATGATTTAAATCTTGTTAAAAACTCTTTTTTTTTCGAATTCAACTTTTTTTTGATTAAGCAATAAAAACTTAAATCTTCTTGTAAATTTGGTAAAAATCTTGCAATATTTGGGAACAGAAACCTAAAAGTATGTAAAGCTAAGATTTTTAATGAATATTCATGATTTAACTTTTTTGTTAAAAATGAGTCTTTCGTAGTTAAATACCTCTATTTTTTCATTTAGAATTTAAATTAAATTTTTTTTTGTTTAAAATTTAAAAATTTGCTTAAAAATTCTTTTTTGTTTAGTTCAAAATGAATTTTTATAACGGGAAACTAAATTATTCCATTTTCGGTTAAAAATGTATTTCTTTTACTTAAAAAATTATCTATTTATATGTTTCGTAATGAATGCATTTTTTTTTGGTTGAAAATTGAACTAATTTCTTGAAAATTCTCCTTGTCTGATTCGAAATTGAATTAATTAATTAAAAATTTCTTTTTTCGGTTGACTATTTTAGTTGAAAATTTATAGTTTTTTTTTGTTTTGAAATATCAACTATTTGGTTAAAAATGTATATATTTTGTTTAAAATTTACTTTTTGGTTAAATTTAGCTGTTTTTTAAGCAAAATGAACATCTTTTTTGATCGAAAATTAACTTAATTGGCTGGAATGAATTTTCAAACAAAAAGACTAAATTTTATATTTTTTTTAAACAATACAAAATTAAAATTGTATTTTGATGTAGATTTAAAAAAAAAAAACTTTGATTTTTTATACTTTCTACCTTTCTGTGCCGAAATATTATAAAATTTTGACAAATTTTACAAAAAGTTTTTAAATTTAAATTCTGAATGAAAAAGAGTTGAATTCGACCAAAATGAGTTTTCAACCAAAGAGTTCAATAATCAACCAAACAAGTTAATTTTCAAAGAAACAATTTCATTTTTTAACAAAAAATACTAAATTTATTTTAAAAGAGATTGTATTTTTCTGTTGTATTTTTCTTACACAAGTTTTATTTTTCATACTAAATCATAAAACTTTATAATAATTCATTAAAAATCTTGATTTCATATTTTTAACCAAAAATATAAGTTAAATTTTCAGCAAAAAATATTAATTAAACAAAAAGGGATGTTAGTTTTGAATAAAAAACAGTTAAATTTAACCAAAACGTGAATTTTTAACAAAATATATAAATTTTTAACCAAAATAGGAATAGTTAAATTTTTGTGTAAAAAATTTATTTTCAAGCAAACAAAACACAAGTTTTCAACGAAATAGTTCTATATTTTTAACCAAATATGCAATTTAATTTTTGAAAAAAAACGAGCAATTTTTACAGAAAAATGGAACAGTTCAATTTCCAATTATAAAAATTACTTTTCAACCAAAAAAAGAAAATTTAAACCAATTAATTTAATTTTCAATCTGACAAGGTGAATTTTCAAGAAAGTAGTTCAATTTTCAACTAAAAAAATCAATTCATTGCGAAACATATAAATAGATAATTTTTTAAGTAACAACAATTAATTTTTAACAAAAAATGGAATTGTTTAATTTCCAGTTATAAAAATTCATTTTGAACTAAATAAAGCATTTTTAAGCCAATTGTTAAATTTTAAATCAAAAAAGATTTTAAATTTTAATTCTAAATAAAAAACAGAGGAATTTAAGTAAGAATGACTAATTTTCAACAAAAAAGTTAAATGATAAATATTCATGAAAAATCGTAGCTTTTTATACTTTTAGGTTTCTGTGCCGAAATATTGCAAGATTTTTACCAAATTTAAAAGAAGATTAAGTTAATTTTCAACAAAACATTTGAAGTTTTTAACAAAAAATATTAATTTTATAACAAAAGAGATGAATTTTCAAATAAAAAACCCAATTTTCTATTTAAAAAAAAATCGAAAATTAAGATTGTATTTTGATGTAGATTTTTAGAATTTTTTTAATGAACTCTTTATTTTTTTATATACAATTTCACAATTATTCGCTAAAAATCTTAGGCTTTTATACTTTCTCGGTTTCTATGCCGAAATATTACAAAATCTATACTTTTATACTATCATTAATTATTATACAAGAACTTTGTAATTTTGCAAAAACAAACAGAAAACAAATGTTGAGCAAATTAGTTACATTTTAAACTAAACCACCAAAAAAAGGAGCACTTATATTTTCAATAAATTTCACTAAATATTTTTCTATCAAAATGGCAAATTTTTAACAAAATACATGATTTTTTCAAAATATAAA
>NC_046660.1:12337583-12339812 GCF_010883055.1 Belonocnema kinseyi
TGAAACAAATGAGTGAATTTTCAATTTAAAAAGGTAGCATTTCGCCTAAAATGTAATAGTTATATTTAGGGTGTTTTCTCTTCCTTGAAAACCTGGTTGATTCTTTTTTAAATTGAATTATAAAAATGAAAAAATTTTTTTTTAAAAGTAGCCTTATATTACTATATTTAACTATATTGTTGAAAATTCGACTTTATTCTGGTTTGAAATTTATTTTTTCCACTGAAAATTGAACTATTATTATATTTTTAGTTAAAAATTGATCGTGTTTAGTTAAAAATTCATATTATTGCTTAAAAATCCAACAGTTTCTTTGCAAATTTTTCTCTCTCGTGACTGAAAAATCTTTCCTTGTTCAAAAATTCGTTTTTTAAATGAAGATTAAATTACTTGGTTGAAAGTTAAAACTCCTTGGTTAATAATTCATAATTTCAAATTCATCTCTTTGGTTGACTATTAATTTTTTTTTAAATTAAGATTTAACTGATCAATTTTTAACTCAAAATTATATTTTTTAGTTGAAAATCGGTATTATTTGTAGAAAATATTCTTGAATTCTTCTTGTAAAAAACTCATCATTTTAGTTGAAAATTAATCGCTCTATTTGAAAATGTAAGTTCTTTAAATTAGTTTATTTTTTTCAAATTATTATTTTTAAACTGACAATGTAACTTTTTCTATTAAAGAGCCCATAGATAAGTTGTCAGTTAAAAAAATTAATTTTAAACAGAGCAAGAAACTAAATTTGAGGAAAATATTTGATTTTTCAAGAAAGGAAATGAAGTTTCGATCAAAAAGATTAATTTTCTATCAAAAAATCAAACCTTTAATAAAATACAGGCGTTTTCAATAAAAAAAATAATTATATTTTCAACCAAAAATAAAATAACTGAATTTTCCGTTAAAAAAAAGGTTTGTCAACAAAATAGATAAATTTTCAACCCAAAAATTAATTGTCTACCAAAAAAGATGACATTTTAACACAATACATGCATTTTAAACTAAAAAAAAATATTTTCAAATAAAAATGGCTTAATTAAAAAATGAATTTTTCATTAAAATGATGAATCTTCAATAAAAAAAATAATTTGGAACTAAATAGTTTAACTTTCAAGCAAGAAAATTAAAAAAAAACATTTTCGAAGAAACAGTTAAATTTTAAAGCAAAGAAATGATTTTTTAACCAAGAAATTTTGAAATTTCATTACTTCCGGGTTTTCTAGGCCTACTTTTGAAAAAAAATCAAATAAATTTTCTATTCAAATTATTAAATTAACTAAATATACTAAAAATTTCTTGTAGAATTATTATTCATGAATGTAGAAAATTATAACAAATTTTTGACGAATAATAATGAAGTTTTATATAAAAAATAAAAAGTTTATAAAAAATCTACGTCCAAACACAATATTAATTTTTTTTATAGTTTTTTAAAATAGAGAATTCGATTTTTTTGTTTGAAAATTCATCTCTTTTGGTATAAATGTAATACTTTTTGTTCAAAAATGCAATTTTTTCTTCGCAAATTAACTTGGTTTTGTTAATTATTTAACTTTTTTGTTGAAAACTCATTTTGGCCGAATTCAACTCTTTTCTATCAAGCATTGAAATTAAAAAACTTTTTGTACCTTTTGTCAAAATTTTATTATATTTCGGAACAGAAATCTAGGAAGTATGAGAAATCAAGATTTTTAACTGATAATTGAGAAAGTTTATATAAAAAAAAGTTAATAAAATTTTGTTTTTAATTTACATTAAAACACAATTTTAATTTTGTATATTTTTATATATAAAATTACGTCTTTTGGTTTGAAAATTCATCACTTTTGGTTTAAGTTTTATATTTTTTGTTAAAAAATGCAACAGTTTGTTGGAAAATGAACTGCTTTTTTCAACTGTTTCTGCTTAAGCATTGAAATTTAAAATGTTTTTGTAAAATATGGAAGAAATTTTTAACCAATTATTATGAAGTTTTATATAAGAAATAAAAAGATTATAAAAAAAATCTACATCCAAACACAATATTAATTTTTTATAGTTTTTAAAATAGAAAATTATATTTTTTGTTCAAAAATGTAATTATTTCTTTGAAAATTAACTTGTTTTTATTTGACTTTTTAACTCTTTTTCTTCTTTATTCATAATGTGTCCCCTAAGGGTTTACATGAATTCCATTCCTTACAATCTTTCCGTTTACATCTATATATTTTTTACAATCTTATCCTTTCT
>NC_046660.1:12339912-12345448 GCF_010883055.1 Belonocnema kinseyi
TCTGGTAGAAAATGAATCTTATCGGTTGAAAATTCATCTTTTTGGTAGGTATAAAATTCCAAGATGCTATTTGAAGGTTCATAATTTTAGTTGAAAATTCATCAGTTTGATTTTAAGTCAATTTTCTTAAATGAAAATTCAACAGTTCCACTTCGAGTTGAAAATTGACCTCTTCTAGTTCAAAATTCAATAATTTGTACGTAAATTTGTCTTTTTTAATTGAAAATTCATGTATTTTGTTTTTTTAACTACTTTTTTGGTATAAAATCATTTTTTCCTTGAAATTTAATCTCATTGTTTAAGAAATGTATATAAAAATAATTTTAAAATATATAAGCTCTTCTGTTGAAAATTAATTTTTTATTGAAGAAAAATCATTTTAATTAAAAATCAACGAAATACATGAATTTTCTACACACACACACACACACAAAACAAATTTTTCACTGAAAATAGAATAGTTAAATCTTTAGTTATAGAAATTGATTTTTAACCAAAAACCTGAATTACAACCGAAAAGATTCATTTTCTTTGCTAAAAAAAAAAACAACAAATTTTTCTCAAAATAGATGAATTTTTAAATAAAAAAAAGGTTATTTTTCAACCAAAATAGAATCTTTAAATTTTCAGTAACAAAAAATTAATTTTAAACCAAAAAGCTGATTTTTAAACCAAAATTAGAATAGTGAAATTTCCAATTTTCAACAAAATAGTTGAATTTTCCACTAAAAAAATAAATTGCCAATCAAAAATGATGATTCTTCAATCAAAAAAAAAAATTTATCAAAGTAGCTTAATTTTTAACCAAAAAATATTTGAATTTGAAATCGAAAACGGTTGAATTCAACAAAATATACAAATTTTCAACAAAATAGTTGAATTTTTGACGAAAATTCATCTTTTTTGTTGAATTCAACTGTTTTCGATTTCAATTTCAAATGTTTTTTTGATTAGAAATTAAGCTACTTTGCTAAAAATTAATTTTCGTTTGCTTGAAGAATGATCATTTTTTATTGACAATTTATTTTTTAGTGGAAAATTCAACTATTTTGTTGAAAATTAACCTTTTTGTTGCTATTAATGTTTTTTGGTTGAAAATTCAATTTTAAAAGAAAGTAGAAACATAATAGATTTTTAATTTTTTGCGAACATAAGTCATATTTGAAATCCTTTAAATCTTCAAAATATTTCTGAAATCTTTTTGAATTCGTTGAAATCTCTTGGCGCACTTAAAATCTTAAAATTTCTATGAATTTTGAAATTCTTTGAATTCTTGTATTCTTTTGAAATTTTCGTGAAATCTTTATGAAATCTTCTGTATTCATTTGAAATTATTGAAATATTTTTAATCTGAAAAATCTTTCCTTGTTCAAAATTTTTTTTTTCATGAAAACTAAATTAGTTTATTGAAAGTTAAAACTCCTTAGTTGATAATTTATCATTTTAATTTGAAATTCATCTCTTTGCTCTCATTAATTTTGTTAAATAAATATTTAACTGGTCAATTTTTAGCTGAAAATTGATATTTTTTAATTGAAAATCCGTCTTTTTTTGTAGAAAATATTCTTGAATTCTTCTACTAAAAAAATCCTCATTTTAGTCGAAAATTACTCGCTTTGTTTGCAAATGTAACTTTTTTTTCATTAGTTTTTTTTTTGCAAAGTATTATTTTTTAAAATGACGATGTAACTTTTTCTATTGAAGAACCCTTCTTTTTTAGTTAAAAATTAAACAATTTGGTTGAAAATTTCTTTTATTTTTTTAGAAGTATAATATTTAAACCAAATCTTTTAATTTTTACCAAAAAGTTGAGTTACCAAACAAAAATATGAAGACAACAAAAATGGAATAGATTGATGAAAAAATATAAATTTTCAACCAAAAATAAAAGAGCTGAATTTTCAGTTTAAAAAAATAATAAGTTTAAAAAAAGAGTTTTCTACAAAATAGCTAAATTTTCAACCCAAAAATTAATTGTATACCAAAAAAGACAAAATTTCAACACAATAACATAAATTTTCAACTAAAAAAAATATTTGCAAATAAAAATGGAATAATTAAAAAAATGAATTTTTAATTAAAATGATGAATCTTCAATAAAAAAAAGTTTTTCAGCCAAATAGTTTAATTTTCAAGCAAGAAGATAAAAAACATTTACAAAGAAATAGTTAAATTTTAAAGTAAAGAAATTAATTTTTAAGCAAGAAATTTTGAAATTTCATAATTTCCAGGTTTTGTAGTCCTACTTTTGAAAAAAATCAAATAAATTTTCTATTCAAATTATTAAATTATCTAAATTTACTAAAAAAATTTTGTATAATTATTATTCATGATTGTAGAAAATAATACAAAATTTTTAACAAATAATTATGAAGTTTTATATAAAAAATAAAAGCATTGAAATTTAAAAACTTTTTCTAAATTTTGTCCAAATTTTAGAATATTTCGGCACAGAAACCTAGAAAGTATTAAAAATCCAGATTTTTACAAAATAATTGTGAAATTTCATTTAAACTACATAAAAACAGAACCTTAATTTTGTATAGTTTTTTTATATATAAAATTACGTCTTTTGGTTTGAAAATTCATCACTTTTGATTTCAGTTTAATATTTTCTGTTAAAAAATGCAACAGTTTTTTTTTTAATTAACTGTTTTTTTACAACTGTTTCTGATTAAGCGTTGAAATTTAAAACGTTTTTGTAAAATATGGGAAACAGTTTTAACAAATAATTATGAAATTTTATATGAAACCTGACAAGTTCTCAAGAAAAATTCTAAAAAGCTACAACAAAACACAATCTTAATTTTTGATACTTTTTGAAATGAAAAATTAGTTTTCTAGTTTGAAAACCCATCTCTTGTAAGTATAGATAAAAAAATCGGTTTTTTTTTAATTTATTTCGTTGTTGTTTCAAATTTAACTATTTTATTGAAAATTTTAATATTTTGGTAAAAATTTAGTTTTTTAATTGTTAAAAATGAATTTTTATAATCGAAAGTTTAAATATTTAATTTTTGGTAAAAATTTCATTGCTCTCATTTGAAAATTCATGTATTTTGTTGAAAATGCAACTATTATATTTTTGGTTGAAAATTGATCTTTTTGGTTTCAAAGGTTGATTAATAAATTTTTTTTATGTAAAATTAAAATACTTTTGGGTTGACAATTTAATTACTTGGCTGAAAAATTATGTATTTTGTGGAAAATTGTTTTTTTTTTTTTTTTGGTTAAAAATTAATTTTCTTCGTGAAAAATGCAACTATTTTTTTTTAAATTTGTCAATATTGGATTTAAAATTGAAATCTCTTTTCTTTCGAAAATTTTGAAATCTCTATGAAATATTCGAAATCTTTGGGGAATTTTCGTAAAATCTTGGACATTTTTTTGAAATTTTTCTTAAATCTCTTTTTGTAATATTTTTTTATTCGTTCAAATCATTGAATTATATGAAATTTTCGTAAAATCCTTTCAAATCTTCTAAAATATTTGGTAACCTTGTGAAATTGTTTCAAATCTTTTGAAAGCCTTAAAAGCTTTGTGAAATTGCTGTAAAATATTTGAAATCCAGTGTCCACGCCTTTTTTAAATCTGTAAAATCTTTGTAAAATGTTCAAAATCCTTTTAAATATTTTTAAATCTTTGAAATAACATTTTTTAATCCGGAAAGTTGAATTTGCAACCAAAAATAGAATAAAATATAAATAAAATAGAATAAAATATTATTCAGTTTCGATTTAATTAGAAAAAAGAAGGAAATAAGAGAAATAATATAAATAAATGTAAATATAATAATATACTGCGATAAATATCGCTTTAAATCCTCACCTGGAAATGTCAACTCCATTTCGTTTTTGTCTAAACACAAACAGGGTTTAATTAAACAAAGATTAACTTCCTGTTTTTGTGTTAAACAAACACCAGTCATCGTTACAATCATCCACTCTCTATCAAACTGTAATCCTCTCGAATTAAGAATCCAGGAATCATTAATTTCAAATGCTGCACAAGACTTTATAGGATATATAAACAAACTTTCCAACCTTGTCCTTTCATTTTTCGAATCAATTCCTCTAGAAATCTTTTTATTAATCTCAAATTCAATTTTCTCGTCAACATTTATCTCTTTACTTTTCGAAACTTTAATTTTGGTTGCCGCAAGACCTGGAGGACCTGGAAAAGTCATAGAAAAAAAAGACTGAATTTTTATTTATTCGCATCTCCTTAATAATTATTTTAGTACTGAAGAACAAATTTAAAATTTTCGGATTGATAAAAATTTATTTTCTTACTAATGTAAATAATATTATTATAATTCCAGATTTCTTTTTAAATTTTAGAATATCAATTAGTAGTGAGAAGGGTTTAGAATTTAATAATTGTTGAACAGTATCTCTCGCCATTTTCGAGAAATTTCAAAATTCAGGAAAAAATTTTCCTTTTTTTCAAGAGTATATTATCAGGAAATTTCATACGATGATATGATTATTCATAAATCTTTGTAGAAACTCGTAATTTTCGACAAAAAAAAACCATAAAAAATTAAGATTGTATTTTTCTGTTGTAGATTTTCAGAATTTTTCTGAAGGAATTTTTATTTTTTATACTAAATTATAAAATTTTATAATAATTCATTATATATCTTGATTTTCTATTTTGAACAAAAAATGGAATAGATTTTTAGTTAAAAAAAAAATTAATTAAAAAACAACTATTTTTTAAAAAAATAGTTAAATTTTCAATCACACAGATGAATATTTAACCAAGACAATTAATTTTTAACCAAATATTATAAATTTCAGCCAAGTAGTTTACCTTACAAACAAAAATATAAATTCTCAACAAAAATGCCATTATTTATTTCAACGAAAAGAGCTTTTAATTTTAAATCCAAATCCGTTTAATTCAACCAAAACCGACAATTTTTCAACAAAATAATTGCATTCTTGACAAAAAAAATTATCTTTCTACCAAAAAAGACGATTTTTTCACAAACTACATCATTTTTCGCCAAGTAATTGAATTGTCAACCAAAAAAAATTTTTAATTTTACATTAAAAAAATGTATTAATCAACTTTTGTAACCAAAAATATAATAGTTGCATTTTCAACAAACAAAAAAATGAAATTTTCACCAAAATATTAAAAGTTACACCAAAATATTAAAATTTTCAACAACAAAAAATACAAATTTTAACCACATAGTGTAATTTCCAACTAAATACATCAATTTTGTCCAAAAAATTAAATAGTAAAATTTCCAGATATAAAAATTCATTTTCAACCCAAAAAAACCTATACAAAATTAGGGTTGTGTTTTGATGTAGATTAAAAACAAAATTTTATAAACTTTTTATTTTTTCTCTAAAATTTCCCAATTATTCGTTAAAAATCTTGATTTTTCATACTCTCTAGGCTTCTAGTGCCGAAATGTAAGAGTGTAGGAAAAGGGGATTGGTCAAGGGAAGGAAAAGAACAGTTTAGAGAAAAAATAAGAAATATCAAAATGGGAGAGGGAAATGTGGACGAGAAGATG
>NC_046660.1:12345548-12355698 GCF_010883055.1 Belonocnema kinseyi
CAAAGGAGTTTCTTTTTCAACAAATTAAATTTATTTCTAACATAAAAAATAAATTTTCAATTAAAATGATGAATATTTAACTGAAATACTTGATTTTCCAAAATCATTTTTTACCCAAAAAATATATTTTTCAACAAAATACGTGATTTTTTAACGAAATAAATGAATTTTCAATTAAAAAAGACAAATTTATATCCGAATTGTTACATTTTGAACTAGAAAAGCTGAATTTTCAACTAAAATGATGAATCTTCAACTGGAATCGTTGAAATTTATATCTGCCAAAAAGATGAATTTTCAACTAATAAGATTAATTTTCTACAAAAAACAAGAATTTTATATAAATTACATGAATTAAAAAAAATAGTTAAGTTTTTTAATAAAAAATATCGATTTTTCACCAAATAGTTGAATTTTATTTAAAAGATCAAATTTCAACCAAAAATAGAATAGCAGAATTTTTCTATAAAAATTTTATTGTTAACTAAAAACATAGGATTTTTTGAAAAAAGTTAAATTTTCCGTATAAACATTCATTTTCATGAAAAAGAAAGACAAGTTTTCAATCAAATAGCTCATTTTCTAACCAAAAAAATTAACTTTCAACTATTTAGAATAATTTTCTGCAAACAAAAAAAAAAATTTTATATAAATTACATGAACTGAAAAAAATAGTTAATTTTTTTAATAAACAATATCAATTTTTAACCAAATAGTTGAATTTTCATTAAAAAAAGATCAAAATTCATAAAAAAAGACAAGTTTTCATCAAATAGCTCATTTTTGAACTAAAGAAATTAATTTTTAATTAAAATGATGAATCTTTAATAAAAAAATTAATTTTCAACAAAGGAGTTTATTTTTGAACAAATTAAATTTATTTCTAAAATAAAAGATAAATTTTCAACTACAATTATGAATATTTAACTGGTATACTTGAATTTTCAACCAAGAAGGCGAATTTTTAAACAAAGAGATTAGCTTTCAATGAAGAAAATAATTTTCTATAAAAAAGTCGATCTTTTTATCAAAATGCGTGAGTTTTCAACAAAATAAATGAATTTTCAATTAAAAAAGACAAATTTATATCCAAATTATTCAATTTTGAACTAGAAAAGGTAAATTTTCAACTAATTAGATTAATTTTCTGCAAAAAAGGATTGTCTATAAAATACATGAATAAAAAAAAGTTGATTTTTTAAATAAAAAATATCAATTTTCAACCAAATAGTTGAATTTTCATCAAAAGAAGATCCAATTTCAACCAAAAATAGAATAGTTGAATTTTATTTAAAAAATTTAATTCTTAATTTAAAAAATCGGATTTTTGGAAAAAACATTTCTTTTCATCAAAAATAAAAACAAGTTTTCTATCAAATACCTCATTGTTCAACCCAAAAAAATGAATTTTTAATTAAAATGATGAATCGTCAATAAAAAAATTAATTTTTTAACCAAATTGTTTATTTTTCAACCAATTTATTTCTAACCTAAAAAATTAATTTTTAACAAATAAAAATTTTTAAACAAGGAGATTTACTTTTAATGAGAAAAAAAATTTTTTACCGGAAAAGTAGATTTTTTTTAACAAAATATATGAAATTGCAACGAAATAAATTAATTTTGAACTAGAAAAGGACAATTTCCCACGCAAAAGAATTAATTGTTTTACTGGACTAGTTACATTTTTAGTTAAAATTTCTTAAGAAATGAGTAACTTTTAACCACAAGCAGTTGAATTTAAAAAAAATGCAAATTCCTAAAGAAAATTGTAAACAAAAATTATATTACAATTTAGAAATATTTTCTTTTCGAAATACTATTTTTACTCTAAACAATACTTAAATGCTTTTTTTTCTGAACTTTGGAAGAAGGCACTTTTAAATTGTAAAGAATTTTGAATTTATTATATTTTCATTATATTTTATAATAAAATTTATAATTTATAATTTATTATAATTATTATTATAACATTCTTTTTAAAAAAACTTTCCGTTCTATGTACAATTTGTTTTTTTTTTTTCCCCAGTGAAATTATATTTCTCTACCGAAACTTGTTGTCCTAAAATAAAAACGATGCCCTGCAACTGTAGATAAAATACAAATCGCTTTTCTAAATTGACGAGAATTAAAAAAATAATAAAACTTGAATTCTGCTACGATCAGAAGTAAATTCCCGTTTCTCTAATTTAATTCCCGGTTGTCCGCTCAAGTCGCCCGTGATCGAGAGAGTTGAAAAAATATTGTTTAAATGTCTTCTTTTTAAGATATAATTTTCTATTTGATGTACAGGAATGCCCTCTATAACCGTTTCAATATTATATCCTTCTGAAGAGAATACAAATGGAAAAATGTGCAGAGGCAAAGTTTGTGGCCATAAAGTGGAAGGCATTGATTGTGGAGCTGAAGTTTCTGAGTGGCTGAGCTTATCCTTAGGTCGACCGAATTTAAGATTGATTAGGCAAACCAAAAAGAAGATAGTCGAAGACAAAAGTATGGTCTATTTTTAATAATAAATTTTTTAATTATCCTAAATTTACTGTCATTTTTAAAATTACTTAATCTTTAAATTAATTTTAAAAAATTGACAAACAAAAAACGATATTGATTATTCCTAGAAATTTTAAAAGAGAAAAATATACGTGAATAAAAAAATATTTCAGGCAATTGTTTATTTAAATGTAGCTAATTGCATATTTAGGTTTTTTCTTTCGCTTTAGGCAATATTAATTTTGTTCAACTTTAATTTACAAAAGCTCATTCTTAAATATTATTTTGAAAATTGTTTAGTTCGATTTAATTAAACAATGATAAATTCAACTATTTTCTATATTATTCACGCTTAGTTTTGACTATTAAAATTTTTACAAGAATCAAGGGTATTTTTATCAATCAAATTAAAGGTTAAATCATTTAAAGTTAACACTGGGTGTCTACTCAAATCTTGGCAAAAATTTCCTGATCATTTTTGTTTTTTATTTTTTAAAACGACACATTATATTTTCAGATATTTTTTTTTAAATTATGTTAAATAATACTTAAAAATTATTAATTTATTTCTTGAATTTGTCGGTAAAGTTAATAAATCTGAATAATCGTTCAAATTTAGCGCAAATTTAGGTAAAATTAATCGTCGGTACTGTATTAAATTCAATTTAAATCGCTTCAGAATTCCTAACTTTTTTATTAAGAATATTGCATTTTCAACAAAGTTGATGATTTTTTGACAAAATAGTTGAATTTTCAGGTAGAAAGATCAAATTTTCTACCAAAAAGATGATTTTTCGAGGAAATAATTGAATTTTCAAATAAAAAGTACAAATTTTCAACCAAATACTCGAATTTAGAATTTAAAAACAGATTAATATTCAACCAAAAATGGAATTTTTAATAAAAAATCTCATTTTAAACCGAGAAGATTAATTTCTACTAAAAAAGATGAATTTTCAACTAAAAAAAAGTTAAATTTGCAAGTAAGAAATAAAGAGTTGAATTTTCAGTTACAAAAATTAAAGGTAAAACCAGAAAGATGAATTTTCTGATAAAATTATGATACTTTAACGGGAACAGCTAAATTTTATATAAAAAAGATGAATTTTTAACAAAAGAGTTTGAATTACAACTATAAAATTTTATTTTCAACCAAAAAGATGAATTTTCAAATAAAATAATAAATTTTTAAATAGAAAACTTAAATTTTTAACGATAAAGATGATTTTTCAATCAAAAAGATGAATTTTCTATAAATAAAATTCTATTTTTCCATAAAATACATGAAGAAGCAACAAAATAGTTGAATTTTCAACGAAATACTTGAATTTTGAATTAAAAAGTACTCAGTTTTGAACCAAAATTGGAATAGTAAAGTTAAGAATTAAAAAAAATTATTTGTCAACTAAACAGATGATTTTTCAACTAGAAAGATTGATTTTTAACCAAAAAAAATGAATTTTCAAATAAAATAATGAATTTTTAAATAGAATAATTGAATTTTCAACCATAAAAGTGATTTTTCAATCAAAAAGATTAATTTTCTATAAAAAAAGACTATTTTTCAATAAAATACATGATTTAGCAACAAAATAGTTAAATTTTCAACTAAAAAATACGAATTTTCAACGAAATACTTGAATTTTGAATTAAAAAGTATTCAGTTCTTAACCAAAATTGGAATAGTAAAATTTAGATTAAAAAAAATTAGTTTTCAACGATTTAGGATCAATAAAAAAAATTTCATCTAAAATTGTGAATGTTCAAGTGAAAAGTTAAATTTTTAACGAAAGAGATGAATGCTGAACTATTAAAAACAGATTTTAATCAAATACTCAAATTTAGAACTAAAGACGATTAATTTTCAACAAAAAATGAAATAGTTAAATGTTTCTTAAAAAAAATTAATTTTCAACTAAAATGATGAATCTTTAATTGGAAAAGTTGAATTTTCAAATAAAAATCTTATTTTCAACCAAGAAGATTAATTTTTACGAAAAAAGGGGAATTTTGAGCAAAATACATGAATTGTCAACAAATTAAGATAAGTTTTTAGTTAAAAAAATTAATTTTCAACCAAAAAGGATGATTTTATCAATAAAATAGTTGAATTTTCAAATAAAAAGTACAAATTTTCAATCAAATACTAGAATGTAGAATTAAAAAAAAAAAGATTAATATTCAACCAAAATGGAATAGTTAAATTTTTAGTTTAAAGAACTAATTTAAAACTAAATAGTTAAATTTTCAATGAGAGTGATAAATCTTCAACCAAACAATTACATTTTTAACAGAATTGTTTAATTTTTATTGAAGTAGTTGAATTTTTAACAAAAAATATTATTTTAAACTAAGAAGATTAATTTCTACCAAAAAAGATGAATTTTCAACTAAAAAAGATCAATTTGCAACTAAGAAATAAATAGTTTAATTTTTAGTTACAAAAATTAAAGGTAAATTTTTAACTAAATATTGGAATTTTCAATTAAAAAGGGATAGTTAAATTTTAAACCAAAAAGATAAATGAAAAAAGAGTATATTTCAACAATTAGTTTTATTTTCAATAAAAAAAAGAATTTTCAACTATGAAAGATACATTTGAATCGAATATTTAAATTTTGAACTAAAAAAGATCGATTTTCAACCAAAAAAAAATTTTTTAAACAAATTGCATTAACTTTCATCTATGACAGAGAAATTGTCAATCAAAAAATGAATATTTAAGTTTTCAGTTTAAAAAAAAAGAATGTTTAACCAAAAATATGAATTTTCAATTAAACCAAAAACTATTTTCAATTTTTCATAAAAAACTATTTAAAAAAAATATTAATAATTTTTTAATAAACAGTTCATTATAGTAATATAAAGCTACTTACAACAAATGAAGAATCATTGTTATTGAATTTTATATTACAATTTAAATAAATATGTAAAGCACGCTTTCGAAAAAATTCCGTGACTTAAAAAAAAAAACACCTGACATTTCAATTTCAAAAATATGAATTTTCAAAAAAGATTAATTTTTCTAACAAAAGAGAAGTTTTTGCAACAAAAGACCTGAATTTTCAATTAAAATAGACAAGTTTTCAAGCAAAAACTTGAACTTGAATTTAAAAAAATCGATTTTCAGTTAAAAAAATTAATTTTATATTATTGGATAATTGAATTTTCGAAGAAAAAAATTAATTTCCCACAAAAAAGACGAATTTTAAAATAAAAAAGATAATTTGTAACCAAAAATTGCATATTTAATTTTTTAAGGTGAAAAATTCATGTTCAACCAAAGAGATGAAATTTTAACTAAAATAATGGAATATTTAATTAGAAATGCTATATTTTGAATAAAAAACAGTAATTCTCAGCCAAAGGAAAAACGAATTTTCAGCAAATCAACTTATTTTTCGAATAAATTTTTTTAAATTTTTTAACAGAAGAATTCAGTAAAATTACAATTGAAAATTCTTTTATTTTGAAAATACACAATTGCAAATTATTCGACTTTCAAAATTTGTATTTTAAAGGTTGAAAATAAAAATACACTTCTTTTGGATTTTTCAATTTTGAAGATTTACAGCTTAAAATTCATAAATTTGAATGATTTGCAATTTAAAATACTTCAATTTTGAAGATAAAGTCAAATTTTCTATTATTAATCTTCCAAAGTGAATTAAAAATTTTTTTAATTTGAAAATATAGAATTCGAAATTATTAGACTTTTAAGATGATTTAATTTGAAACGTTTTTTTAAATGTTCCATTTTAAATTTTACAATTTTAAATTCTTAAACTTTAAACAAGTATAAATAAAATTTCTTAAATTTAAATGATTTTGAAGATCAAAAGTCAAGTTTTCAATTCTAAATTTTTCAAATTGAAGCAATTTCGAATATATAGCATGAAAATTACAGATTTTTAAATTATAAATCGTAAAAGTTACATAATTTTTAATTTTCAAAAGTAAAAGCTCTTCTATTTTAAAGATTTAAAATTCAAAATATTGCAATTTTTAAAAATTACAATTGAAAATTCTTGTATTTTGAAAATATAGAATTGCAAATTATTAAATTTTCAAGATGAATATTTTAATGGCATGTAGTTTTGAACCTTTTTTTAGTCTTGAATAATTTTGAATATTTACAATTAAAAACTTGTCAATTTGAGAGTTGTAAAAATAAAAATTCTTTAATCTGGATGATTTTGAAGATCAAAAGTCATGTTTTCAATTCTAAGTTTTCCAAATTGAAGAAATTTCGAAAATAAAGCATGAACATTACAGATTTTTAAATTATAAAACTTAAAAGTTACATAAGTTTTAATTTTAAAAAGTAAAAGATCTTCTATTTTAAATATTTAAAATTCAAAATTTTGCAATTTTGTAAAATTACAATTGAAAATTCTTGTATTTTGAAAATATAGAATTGTTCATTATTTGATTTTCAAAATATTTTCAAGATATTTTAATGCCATATAATTTTAAACTTAAAAAAAATTCAATAATTTTGAAAATTAAAAATTCAAAACTCTTTAATTTAAAAGATGCAAATATAAAAATTCTTAAATTTGGATGATTTTGAAAATCAAAACTCATGTTTTCAATTCTAAATCTTCTGGATTGAAGAGATTTCAAATATAATTCATCAAAATTACAGAATTTTCAACTAGATCCTGGAATTTTGATCTAAAATTAGAATATTTAAAATTTCAGTTAAAAAAAATTAATTGTAAGTTTAAGAAAGGACGAATTTGCAATTTCAAAATTAATTTACTTTAATCAAAATTAATGATTCATTAATTTAAATTAATTTAATTTAATTTTGATTTTTTTATTATTTATTATATTAATTATTCATTATTTATTAATTATTTTTAATTAATTTAAAATTAAAATTAATTTACTTTAATCAAAATTAATCAAAATTAAAGGTAATTTTCAGTTGAAAAATTAATTTTTAATCAATCTGATGATTTTTCAACAGAAATATTTAAATTTTCATTCAAAATTGTTTATTTTCCATCAAAAAAAGTAGTTTCTACCAAAAAAATCGAATTTTCAACAAAATTAATTAATTTTAAACTAAAAATATGATATTTCTACCGAAATGAATCTTTAAATAGAATAATTGAAAATACTCAAATACTCAAATAAAAAAATAATTTTGTAACTAAAAATTGAATATTTACTTTATTTTAAGTTCAAAGATTCATGTTCAACTAGAACAGTGAATGTTTAACTAAAGTGATTGAATATTCAATTACAAGAGTTATATTTTCTGTAAAAAAAATTTTTCACCCAAAGAAAAATTATTGCATTTTTTAAACAACAAAAATTGTTAATAAAATAGTTTAACTTTCAATCAAGAAGTGGAATTTTCATGATAAAAAGAACAATTCTGGTCGAATAATGTAGTAAATTTTCAAGCAAAAAGGTGAATTTTCTGACCAAAAAAAAAGAATTTTCAAGCGGATACTTTAATTTTCAAATAAAAACGATCAGTTTTTTATCGAAATGGAATAGTTAAATTTTCAGTTCAAAAAATTAATTAAAAAAAATTTTTTTCAAATAAATAGTTAATTATAGTAATATAAAGCTGATTTCAAAAAATGTTGAATCATTGTTATTCAATTTTATATTGCAATTTAAAAAAAAAAATAAGCACGCTCTCGAAAAACCGGGAATGACAGTGATTTTTTTTACCGGGAATTTTACAAATTTTGTAGAAGAAAAATCTGTCCACGTTTGATTTCAACAGTTTTAAAATAGTTAGTTGAATTATTATGTTTTTCAATTATGCTATTATTTATCTTACAATGCGTAATTCGAAATTTCTTTACATCAAAAATTTCCCATTTAAAATTTTTATTTCTAAGCTTACATTTTTAATTTAAAGAATTTTTAAATGCTTTCTTAATTACTTGTAGAAATAAAAAATAAAAGCCTTTGATATTGAAAATTTCGGATAACAAATATTTTTATTTAATGAATAAATTTATTTTTTTAATTTTTCTGTACTTTAAGTAATGAAAAGTGAACAAAAACGATTTTACACCAGTTCAAAGTTTAAGAATTTTCAGATTTTAACGTTAAAACTTAAACGGTTTCAATCTGAAAGTCTTAGTTATTAAACAAATGTGAACGTGTGACTATTTTTAAAACTATTTTTAACTTAAAAATAACTTTATAATATATACTTAATTAAATGATTTTATTAAATTTTCAATATTGTTTCAGTCGAAAATATTCAATTTTTAACCCATTTAATCTGAAATTTTTAATTAAAAAAAAAAAGATTAATTATTTGATATTTAGCAATATTTTAATTTTTATTTAAGACAAGTAAATTGAAACCAAGTATTTAAAAGTAAAGAATCTTTAACTGAACTGTCTGACATAGAAAGCCTGGAATCGTTAAAATTTCGAATAGTCTTTCAAATTTTAACGTTACAATTTTAATTTTTGTATTTGAAAAATGCATAATTTGTAAGTGAAATTTTTTAATTTTGATGTATAATTTACAATTGAACATTTGTGAAAAAAATTTGAGTAATTTTAAGAGATATTTAGGAGTTTTTAAAAAATTAAAAATTATCATGTAAATTTAAGAAAGTTTTCTTAAAATCTTCTAGAATCTTTTTTGAAAATTTTGTTTAAATCTTTGAAAAATTTTTTAAATTTTCTTTAAAAATAATTTTTCAAAATGAAAAGTTATTTTTAATTTTCCTAGGAATTTGAAGAAAATGTTTTTATTCTTTTGAAGCCTTTCACAATTCTTGAAAAGAATCTAATTTTTTGTTTAAAACCTGCGAAAATCTACATTTTGTTTTATATTAGGTTATTATTTTAAGTTTTAAAAATTCATTATTGAAAAAACTTTCCATTATATCCTTATGAAAATGGGTACATAAGGATTTTTGGGGTCGCTGACTACGAATCTGGACTCAGATTTTGAAAATTCAAAATAGCGGATCCAACATGGCTGCCGAAATTGGGAATATTTTTGGATTTTATCTGAAAATTGGTATACAGGGGTTTTTGGGGCCAGTGATCACGAATATGAACTCATATTTTGGAAATTCAAAATAGCGGATCCAATATAGCGCCCGAAACATGGAATATTTTCGGATTTTTTTCTGAAAATTGGTGTACAGAGGTTTTCGGGTTCACTGATCACGAATCTGAATTTAGATTTTGAAAACTGGTACTAATATGACGACCTTTAACTTAAAATAACCCATTTCTTAGTTGCATAATAGTTGCAATTGATTCAATTTCAATTCTTTTTGAATACTTTTTATCTTTTATAATTTTTTTTATTTTATAATTTTTAAAAAATTTGTTCACATTGTTAATTTTGTAATTATTATTTTGAATTTTCAAAATCTGAGTTCGGATTTGTAAATAGCGACCCCAAAAACCCCTGTATACCAATTCTAAAAAAAATTCAAAAATATTCCAAATTTAGGTCGCCATATTGGATCCACCATTTTGAATTTTCAAAATTTGAGTTCGGATTTGTAAATAGCGACCCCAAAAACCCCTGTATACCAATTCTAAAAAAATTCAAAAATATTCCAAATTTAGGTCGCCATATGGGATCCACCATTTTGAATTTTCAAAATCTGAGTTCGGATTTGTAAATAGCGACCCCAAAAACCCCTGTATA
>NC_046660.1:12355798-12378867 GCF_010883055.1 Belonocnema kinseyi
AAAAATTCAAAAATATTCCAAATTTAGGTCGCCATATTGGATCCACCATTTTGAATTTTCAAAATCTGAGTTCGGATTTGTAAATAGCGACCCCAAAAACCCATGTATACCAATTCTAAAAAAAATTCAAAAATATTCCAAATTTAGGTCGCCATATTGGATCCACTATTTTGAATTTTCTAAATCTGAGTTCAGATTCGTGATCAGCGATCCCAAAAACTCCTGTATACCAATTCTAAAAAAAATTCAAAAATATTCCAAATTTAGGTCGCCATATTGGATCCACCATTTTGAATTTTCTAAATCTGAGTTCAGATTCGTGATCAGCGATCCCAAAAACCCCCGTACATCAATTTTCAGAAAAAAATATGCCAGTTGTTAGCCGCCATATTGGATCCGCCATTTTGAATTTTCAAAATCTGAGTTCAGATTCATAATCAGCGACCCCAAAAATCTCTATGTACCAATTTTCATGAAAACTCGTTTCCCTGAAAAATGTATGCCGGAAAAGGAATAATAAATTTTCAATTGTTATTTATACATCCAAATTGTAAAGAAATTTTCTAAAATCTGCAGCATTTTCTGAAAATTGTAGAAAAAATTCAATTAATTTTGACAGATATTTAAAAGTTTTGAAAAAAATTTCAAAGATAATTTTAAATTTAAAACCAATTTAAAACAACTTCTAGATTTCTCAGGATTTTGAAATAAAATTTTGAAGCTTTCCAAGATGTTTAAACTATTTAAAAAGAAAATAATTGAATTTCTAATTTAAGAAGTGTTCAGTTAAAATTTTTTCAATTTTTCAATATTTAATGTTTTTAGCTTAAAATTCCTTAAAATTATATAATTTTGAAAATTTGAAAGTTCATTGATTGATTTTTTAATTTAGAGCATTGAAAATGATAACTTGGATTTATATTTTTTTATATTGAAAAATATTAGTACCTTTAATTTTATACGCGTAAATTTATGAGCATTTGAGTACAAAATTTTGTAATTAAAAACTTTTAAATTTCAATTTTAAAGGTTCAAAATTTAACAGTTCTACTGTGAGTGGTTTCATTTGTAGCTCAGTTTTTATTACCTCAAATGGACATCCTTAAAATTGGCCTACGATTATTTCCATTAGAAAATTAGCGATACAATTTTATTTTATAGGAAAAAATGAAAAAGAATTGTCATTTGTAAGCCAAGCCCAGTATCTGTTGATTAACGAAGCAAGTATTTTCTGGCTGTTCGATAAAGTACCGAATGATTCTGAATGTCGGAGAGAAACAATGTTGCCCCGATTTCGAGGAAATATGGTCGTGAGTGGCTGTGCTCCATTCGAGGAAACGAAATGGAAACATGTTAGGATAGGAAATTGTGATTTTCAGGTATTTACTATAATAATTTACGATTTGTTTCATTTTTAACGCTTCAAGTTTAAATGAATAAATTTCTGAAGCTTGCAATTCAAAATAATTTCTATTTGTAAATTTTATAAACTAAAAACTCTTCAATGCTGATTTTTACCATTTTTTTCAATTAATTAGTTTTATTTTGATGGTTTTTAATTTTTAAACGGAGATTTGAAATAAAAGAATTTTAAAATGCAGTTTTAAAGACTTAAACAATACAAAATTAGAAGCGTTTAAAATCGAAGATTTTTGATAAAAGACATTTTTAGTTGATCAACTGTAAATATAAATTAATTATTTTAAAAATTGAATTGTATTAAAAATTTTTTAAAGTGAATAATAATTGACTTTACAAGACGATTCAGAATCAGTTGAAACAAAAAAAATTAAACTTTGAACGTTACAATTTTTATTGTTCTATTTAAGAAGAATAAAAAACATTTTCTAGGGAAATTAAAAATGATTTTTTATTTTAATAAACTAATTTTCCGAGAATATTAAAAAAAAATTTATAACGATTTACAAAATCTCCACAAATAAATGCGGAAAATTTTAAGAGAACTTCTTTAATTTAGCAGAATTAAAAAACAAATAATAATTTCTAAAAATGTTAAACAGCATCTGGATGTTTGAAGATTTCAAAATAAAGTTTCGAAGCATTTGAAGGATTTTAAAACTATTAAAAATTAAAAATTTCGAAAATGAATAAAGTGATATTTATCTAAAAGAATTATAATTTGTCTTAGAAATGGGAATTTTAAAATTTAAATAAATTCCGAGCTGGAACAGGGAATTTTTAAAAATAATGAATTCTAATTCTAAGTTAAAAAGGAAGATTTTCGAACAAAATTAAAATTATGAATAGGAATAGGGGGTTTTACAAAAAATTCGAAATTTTAGTTGAAATGGAGAATTTTTGAAAAGAATTAAAATTCTTTATTTGAACAGAGATTTTTTCAAAAGAATTTTATTTTTGAGTGGAATTAAGCAATTTTCTTAAAGAATTCAAATTCTGGATTTGAATAGGGAATTTTAAATTTTGAACTAATTCTGAGCTGGAATTAGAATTTATCCAGGAGAATAACGATTCTCAATGGAATATTTAATTTTTCAAACAAAGTTATTATTCTGTGTTGAAACGAGGTATTTTCGAAAAATTTAAATTATGAAGACTGGGAATTTTACAAAAAAAAACATCTAATTTTCACAAATTGATTGAAATGGAGAATTTTCGAAAAAATTAAAATTCTGGATTCGAACAGGCAATTTTTCGAAAAGAATTAAAATTGTGGATTTAAACAGGGAATTTTCAATTTTTAACCACTTCTCAGCTGGAATTAGAATTTAAAATTGCTTAAAATGGTACAATTTTGAACATTTTTAAATTCATTGATTAATTCTTCAATTTAGAGCATTGAAAATGATAACGGATTTATATTTTTGAAATTGTATTTAAATTTTTTAACTCTACAATTTATAAAAGTTTAAAAATTTTAAATTGGTAAGTGTAACTGTATTTAATTTAACTTTGAACGCCTTCATTTGCAGTTCAGTTTTTATTACTTCGAATGGAACAATTTTTAGATTTAGTATTCGATTTTTAAATATCATTGACTGTGAAAAATGTTTGGGAACCGAAAAAAAAACAGAGAAATCACGAAAACAAAATTGCATTTTTGAAAACTGAATTGCAAACTATTCAGATTTCAAGAATAGTATTTTAAAGGTTGAAAATTGTCTACGCTACTTTTAGATTTTTTAATTTTGAAAATTTACAGCTCAAAATTAATAAATGTTAACAATATAAAATACTTAAATTTTGAAGAAAAAGTCAAATTTTCTATTGTCAACCTTCCAAAATAAAGAAATTTCGAATGGAATAATCAAAATTAAAACATTTTTAATCCTTAAACTTAACTCTTCAATTAAATTTTTTGTTTGAATTTTAATTGTAAATCTTAAAACTTGCATAAGTTGCTAATTGTAAATTTTCAAACTTAAAAATTTTCTAATTTCAAAGCACAAATAAAAATTCTTAAATTTGGATGATTTGGAAAATCAAAGGTCCAGTTTTCAATTCCTAATCTTCCAAATTGAAGAAATTTCGAATTGAAGTCATAAAAATTAAAGCCTTTTCAATTTTTAAATTTGCATGGATTTCAAATATAAATTTTCATGCTAAAAAAATCTTCAATTTTAAAGATGCAAAAACTTAAAATTCTTAAATTTTGATGATTGTTTGAAGATCAGTAGTCATGCTTGCAATTCTAAATATTCTAAATTCAATATATTTTCAAATTTAAATCATATTTACAGTTTTTTTCCATTTTGCAACTTTGATTTTGAAGATCAAAAGTCATGTTTTCAATTCTAAGTTTTCCAAATTGTAGAAAATTCAAAAATACAGCATGAAAATTACAGATTTTCTTGATAATAAAACTTAGAAGTTACATAATTTTTAATTTTAAAAAGTAAAAGCCCTTCTATTTCAAAGATTTAAAATTCAAAAATTGAAAATTATTGTATTTTGAAAATATAGAATTGCAAATTATTCAATTTTCAAGATTTATATTTTAATGGCATGTAGTTTTGAACCTTTTTTAAATCTTAAATAATTTTGAATATTTGCAATTAAAAACTTTTCAATTTTCGAGATATGAAAATAAAAAATCTTAAATCTGGATGATTTTGAAGATGAAAAGTCATGTTTTCAATTCTAAGTTTTCCAAATTGTAGAAATTTCGAATATAAACAATGAAAATTACAGATTTTTTAATTATAAAACTTAAAAGTTACATAATTTTTAATTTTAAAAAGTAAAAGATCTTTTATTTTAAATATTTAAAATTCAAAATTTTGCAATTTTGTAAAATTACAATTGAAAATTCTTGTATTTTGAAAATATAGAATTGCAAATTATTCAATTTTCAAGATTTATATTTTAATGGCATGTAGTTTTGAACCTTTTTATAAAATCTTGAATAATTTTTAATATTCGCAATTAAAAACTTTTTTAATTTTAGAGATATAAAAATAAAAATTCTTAAATCTGGATGATTTTGAAGATGAAAAGTCATGTTTTCAATTCTAAGTTTTCCAAATTGTAGAAATTTCGAAAATAAAGCATAAAAATTACAGATTTTTTAATTATAAAACTTAAAAGTTACATAAGTTTTAATTTGAAAAAGTAAAAGAACTTTTATTTAAAATATTTAAAATCTTGCAATTTTGCAAAATTACAATGGTTGAAGATATTTTAAAGATATTTCAATGGCATATAATTTTAAGCTTTAAAAAAAATATTCAATAATTTTGAAAATTTAAAATTAAAAACTCTTTAATTTCAAAGATATAAACATAAAAATTCTTAAATCTGGATGATTTTGAGGATCAAACCTCATGTTTTCAATTCTAAAATAGACAAATTTGCAACCAAAAACTTGAATTTTCATCTAAAAAGGATCAATTTTTATCCTAAAAAGGAAAAGGTAATTTTCAGCTAAAAAATTAATTTTTAATCAGTCTGATGAATTTTGATTCAAAATTTTTGTTTTTTCATCAAAAAGATTAGTTTCTAACAAAAAGTTCGATTTTGTCGATTTTGAAGATCAAAAGTCAAGTTTTGAATTCAAAATCTTCCAAATTGCAGAAATTTAAAATATAAACATAAAAATAACAGAATTTCAAATTGTTTAACTTGAAACTTACATAATTTTGAATCCGCAAATTTAAATTTTGAAAATTCGTTTTTCTTTTGAGTTGAAAATTGAATTATTTGGATAAAAAATCATCTCTTTGGTTTAATGTTGAACTATTTTATTAAGAATTCGTTTTTTCATAGTTGAAAATGGAATTACTTATTTGAAAATTCACGTGCTTTGTTGAAAATGTGTCTCTTTTGGTAGAAAATAAATACTTTTAATAAAATCCATATTTTCCCCCGTAAATTCGCAAACTTATTAAAGTTTTATTTTCTAGGTGGAGGGACTTTGCACCAGATGCCAAATGGTGTGCATCGATCAAACCACGGGCGAGAAAACTGTCGAACCATTGCGAACACTCGCAGAGGAATTTCATGGTAAATTAAGATTCGGAATATATCTCAGCCGACCGACCTCCGAAGATGTTATTTTAAAAATAGGAGACGAGGTCAACTACACATTGGGTGATTAGATATCATTTTTTTACAGTCCGAAAAAAAATATAAGATTAAAAATAAACTCAATGAAACTTTTGCAAACTAATCTTAAAAAGAACAAAAATAATCATTTAAGAAATTTGAAAAAAATAATCCTAATAAATTAATTTAGAGAAAAAATAGGTATTTAAATGCGATTTTATTCGATGTAGTCGGATAGAAATTGTTTTGCTACAAGAATAAAGAATAATTAATTTATAGAAATATTTACAGAAATGAATTGTAATGAAATTTCACTATGTTTAATATTTTTGAAATAATTACTGTATGGAGCACTCGATTGGTTGTTGTTTTTTAACTTTTCTAATTGGATTTCCCTCAAGGACTTCTTTCACGATTTCACTGACGTCGTCGTGGTCGGGGAAGGCCAAAGTTTGAAGTTTTGAATGCACTAATTGTTCGTTGATCTGCACTTCAAAAGTACCTGAATAAAAAAAATATAAAAAAATATCATTAGATTCCATAAAATATGAGCGATGGGACCTGAAATTTTATTTTAAAAATTCCCTGATTTTTCCTTGACTAGTTTATCATTTTTTTTTAAATCATTTATAGTCAAATACGAGCATTTTTATCTTGTAATATTTTAAAAATGGAATCTTTTGTTAACGGAATAAAACAGTATTTCAGATAAAAATTAAAATTTTTCAATTTTATTAATTTATTTTAAAGAAAAAAATGTCTTCTACTCTAAATTATGACTTTTTAATGAAATAGTTGAATTTTCAAATTAAAAATAATAAATTCCCAACAATAAAGTTTCATTTCAATTCATTAAAAATAATGAGATTTATACAAAAAAAAAAGAGAAGAATTTTTAAACCAAAAAGACGAATTTTCAATACAAAAATTGAATTTTTAAATGAAAATATGACTTCAGGACAAAAATTAATTTTCTACTAAGTTGATGCATTTTTACTTAAGAAGCCTGAAATTTCATTAAATCTTCCAAATTCAAAATATTTCAAATTTAAATCATCAAAATTACAGAATTTTTAATTTTAAAAATGAAGAAACTTCTATTTTATAAACTTGAAATTCCAAAATTTTCAAATTTAAAGTGTTTCAGCTTAAAATTCATGAATTAGAACGATTTGCGATTTAAAATACTTTAATTTTGAAGATAAAGTCAAATTTTCTATTTTTAATATTCCAAAGTGAAGAAATTTCGAATGGAATAATTAAAATTAAAAATTCTTAAATTTTGATGATTTTGAAGATAAAAATTTCAGTTTTCAATTTTAAATCTTCCAAATTGAAGAAATTTAGAATGGAAGTCATCAAAATTAAAGCCTTTTTCATTTTCAAATTTCAAATTTGAATTATTTGAATTATAAATTTTCATACTTAAAAAATCTTTAATTTTAAAGATGCAAAAATTAAAATTCTTAAATTTTGATGATTTTTTGAAGATCAGAAGTCAAGCTTGCAATTCTAAATATTCTTAATTCAATATATTTTCAAATTTAAATCATATTTACAGTTTTTTTCCATTTTGCAACTTTGATTTTGAAGATGAAAAGTCATATTTTCAATTCCAAATTTCCCGAATTGTATAAATTTCGAAAATACAGCATAAAAATTACAGATTTTTTTAATAATAAAACTGAAAAGTTACATAATTTTTAATTTTAAAAAGTAAAAGGTCTTCTGTTTTAAAGATTTAAAATTCAAAAATTGAAAATTCTTGTATTTTGAAAATATAGAATTGCAAATTATTCAATTTTCAAGATTTATATTTTAATGGCATGCAGTTTTGAACCTTTTTTTTAATCTTGAATAATTTTGAATATTCGCAATTAAAAACTTTTCAATTTTAGAGAAATAAAAATAAAAATTCTTAAATCTGGATGATTTTGAAGTTAAAAAATCATGTTTTCAATTCTAAGTTTTCCAAATTGTAGAAATTTCGAAAATAAAGCATCAAAATTACAGAATTTTTAATTTAAAAACTTAAAAGTTACATAATTTTTAATTTTAAAAATGAAGAAACTTCTATTTTATAAACTTAAAATTCAAAAATTTTCAAATTTAAAGTTTTTCACCTTAAAATTCATAAATTTGAACGATTTTCAATTATAAATACTTTAATTTTGAAGATAAGGTCAAATTTTCTATTGTTAATATTCCAAAGTGAAGAAATTTCGAATGGAATAATTAAAATTAAAAATTCTTAAATTTGGATGATTTTGAAGATAAAAATTTCAGTTTTCAATTTTAAATCTTCCAAATTGAAGAAATTTAGAATGGAAGTCATCAAAATTAAAGCCTTTTTCATTTTTAAATTTCAAATTTGAATAATTTTAATTATAAATTTTCATACTTAAAAAATCTTTAATTTTAAAGATGCAAAAATTAAAATTCTTAAATTTTGATGATTTTTTGAAGATCAGAAGTCAAGCTTGCAATTTTAAATCTTCAAAATTCAAGATATTTCAAATTTAAATCATCATATTTACAGTTAATTCAATTTTACAACTTGATTTTGAAGATCAAAAGCCAAGTTTTTAAGTTTAAATTTTCAAATTGAAGAAATTTCGAATTTAAAGCATGAAAATTACAGATTCTTAAATTATAAAACTTAAAAGTTACATAGTTTTTAATTTTCAAAATTAAAAGCTCTTCTATTTTAAAGATTTAAAATTCCAAATTTTGCAATTTTATAAAATTGCAATTGAGAATTCTTTTATTTTGAAAATATAGGATTGCAAATTATTCGATTTTCAAGATTTATATTTTAATGGCATGTCATTTTAAACTTCAAAAAATTCAATAATTTTCAAAATTTACAATTAAAAATAAATCAAAATGTTTGTAATTTTTTTAAGTAATTAAAAATTCTTTTATTTTGAAAATATAGGATTGCAAATTATTCGATTTTCAAGATTTATATTTTAAAGGCATGTAATTTTAAACGTTTTTATTTTAAATGTTTAATTTTGAATTTCACAATTAAAAATTCTTGAGTTTTAAACAAGTATAAATAAAAATTTTCAGATTTGGGTGATTTTGAAAATTAGAAGTCCAGTTTTGAATAACAATGAAAAATTTTTCAATTTATAGATGCAAAAATAAAAATCCTTAAATTTGGATGATTCTGAAGATCAAAAGTTGTGTTTTCAATTCTAAAACTTCCAAATTGAAGAAAATTCGAATATAAAGCATCAAAATTGCAGATCTTTTAATTATAAAACTTAAAAGCTACATAATTTTTAATTTTAAAAAGTAAAAACTCTTCTATTTTAAAGATTTAAAATTCAATTTTTCCCAATTTGTAAAATTACAATTGAACATGCATTTATTTTCAAAATACTGAATTGCAAATTATTCGATTTTTAAGATTTATATTTTAAAGGATGAAAATTTGATTGAAAATTGTGTACGTTTCTTTTGGATTTTTCAATTTTGAAGATTTACAGCTTAAAATTCATAAATTTTAACGATTTACAATTTCAAATATTTCAATTTTGAAGATAAAGTCAAATCTTTAATTCTTAATTTTCCAAACTGAACAAATTTCGAATGGAAGTCATCAAAATTAAAACATTTTTAATCATTAAACTTAACTCTTCAATTTTAAATTAATTTTTATGAATTTCAATTGTAAATCTTAAAACTTGCATAGTTACTAATTGTGAATTTTTAAAATTTAGAAATGTTCTAATTTTAAAGATGCATAAATAAAAATTCCTAAATTTTGATGATTTTCAAAATAAAAAATCAAGTTCTCAATTCTTAATCTTTTTTCTTAAAAAGGAAGGTTTTTAACTAAAAAAGAATGATCTTAAGAAAATGGAAAAATTAAATTTTCAGTTAAAAAAATTAATTTTAAGCCTAAAAAAAAATATTTGCTTAAAAAATGATTTTTCACAATGTAGTGTCACTGTAAAATATGATTTTTAAACAAAAAATTAATTTTTCAAAAAACTAAGGCATTTTTATTAGACAAATATGAAATTTTAAACTAAGCGAATTATTTTTTTTACTAAAAAAGGAGAATTTTTAATTTAAAAAAGAACAATCTTAAGAAAATGGAAAAAATAAATTTTCCGATAAAAAATTAATTTAAAACCTAAAAAAAAGGCAGTTAAATTAATCTTAAAAAAATACTATTTTTGAAAGAAAATATTTCATATTTATATGTACAAACATTTACACTGTATTTAATTTTGAACAGTTTAAATATTATAATGATCAAACTAAATTTATTTATAATTTGAAAATAAAATAAAATTTAATTGTTTATTTAAAATAAAATTTTGAGTTAGTTAACTATTTTTTTTCAATTTTAATTTATTTAAATTTATTTGTTTAATTTAAATAGTCTTTAACATTTAATTTTTCAAATTTGTTAATTTATTTTAAACAAAATAAATGTCTTTTCTACCTTGAAGTATGACTTTTTAACAAAATAATTGAATTCTCACAGTAAATAATTAAATTTTTAACATAATAGTTATATTTTTAACCGAAAAATATAAATTACCAACAAAAAAGTGTCTTTGTTTATATTTCAATAAAAAATATGAGATTTATACAAAAAAAAGAAGAATTTTAAAACTAAAAAGAAGAATTTTCAATACAAAAAATGAATTTTAAAATAAAAAAAAATATGACTTCAGCTAAAAATTAACTTCCGATAAAAATTCAAATATTTGGTAGAGAATTCAACAGTTTCTTTGAAAAGGCATTCTTCGTGGTTAAAAATTCCTTTTTTTTGATTAAAAGTTTAATTTTTTTTATAAAAACTTATTTCTTGTTTAAAAATTCGTATACTGATCGTGAAAAATCAACTGAAATATTTTTTAATAAAAAATTTAATACTGTTTTTTGAAAATTTGTCGTTGATTTAAAAATTCACCTGTTTTACTAGAATTTTTATTTTTCTTGGAAAAAAATGTAAATGTTTAGTTGAAAATTTAACAATCTTGTTAAAAAGTCATGATTTTTGGTTAAAAATTCGACTATTTAGTAGAAAATTAACTTATTGTTTATAATTCCTACTTTTGGTGTTGGAAATTGAACTAGAATCTTTTTTAAATAAAATTTAATTCTTTTTTACTAGAAATATTGCATCTTTTCTGGATGAAAATTCAAATGTTTAGTAGAAAATTTCTGTAATTTTTTAAAAATTTTAACTATTTTGTTGGAAATTATATTTTTTTCAACTGAAACTTAAATTATTACGTTATTGGTTGAAAATGATTCTTTTTTAGTTGAAACTCCCAAGTATGTGGTTCAAAATTTATCTATTTTTAAAAAAATTTTATTATTTAGTTGAAAATATAATTGTTTTATTGAAAATTCAACTATTTGGCTGAAAGTTGAACTTCTGTAACTGTTTTTTATTTAAAATAAAAATATGATACAATACTAAATCTTCGTTAAAACTCTTTTTGGTTTGAAAATATCATGTCTTTTGATAGGAATTTTGTCTATTTTGGTGAAAAATTCATCGATTTTTTATTTAAAATTAAAATATTCTATCACAGAAATATCAACTATTAAATTTTCCGTTAAGAATTCAAATTTTTTGGTTGAAATTTCATAATTTTACTTAAAAAATCGATTTTTTTTAGTTGAAAATTAATATTTTTGTGTGTAAATCGCACCTTTTTGTTTAAAATTCAACAATTTGGTTAAAAAATTAATTAATTTGTTAAAAATTCAAAATTTCTACGCGAATTATTAAGAATTTAACGAATTATAGACCATGAGGAACACACATTGTGTTATTAAATATATGTATTACGTAAAAAGAAATACATATTAAACAAATTTTGCGAAAAATTTACAATATTCATAAAATGTCCACTATTGTGAATGAAAGCAAGAAAAATTATTATCATTACTGAGAAAATGTTCATTCATGAATTTGGAACAATTAGAAAAACAGTGAAAACAATTGAAATTTGTTTTCCAAACTCTGTTAAACGTAAAAAAAATCGGATCCAGATTTACCTTCTTTTCCGTCCTTTCCAGTGACATTTGCGTTTGGTGCAAGCGCTTTAATTTTTTCAGCCATATCCAAAAATTGTTTTTGATATCCGCACGCACCACTGTCAACACAATTTAAAACATTTTCATCAATTGTCATCAATAAAATCGTAAATGAAACAATTGAATCCTGATTTAGGTGTTTATTTTATAGGTTATGTTTTCAAGAATAAACAGTTTTATTATATAAAACGATATCAAATTACCAATATTCAACGTCTACATTAACTTCCATCGCGTACTTTATAGTAAGTTTGTATTTTCTACTCTCAAATATAATAAATTTATTTTTATTATACTGTTTGAAAATACAAAAATCGGAGAAAATGTTTAAAGTCGCCAACTTAATAAAATTGAAATGTTGGTAGCACTGCTTTTCAGTGATGCCAATGTGGGTGACTTGAGCTACTGCGCTTGCGTCAGGACCACACGTTGATTGGCCGCAGTTGGCGCGCATTTTAAAATAATTATTAGAAACAATTCTTGTAATTGAAATAAATAATTATGATGAAGTACACAAAAATGCATATAACCTGTATAACTTTTTATTCGAGATAAGAAAAAGTTTATAACATTATTACAAATAATAAGTATTTATTTCAATTACAAAAATTGTTTTGAATACTTCTTTTGAATTTGCGCGCCAACTGTGGCCAACCAGCGTGTGGCTCTGACGCAAGCGCAGTAGTTCATGGAGCCCACACCGTTGCCTTCTATTCAAATAACGGCGCGTAATTTGTAGGTCGATTTATGACAATCAACCAATCACTGGCTTTACTGATAAAACATTTGTGTGTAAAATATAATCAGTAAACACTCGCAGAATATCTGTACGCAAAGTGTACGGTGCGGTTTTCTTTAAATAAACCTTTAAGTTTTTAACAAAAAATTGATTATTTTACAGTCCGAATAAATTTTACAACAAAAAATTAGTTCTTGATGTTCCGCAATTTGAAATAAGTGTTCTTATTCAATAATTCTATTGTTTGCAAATTGAAAACTGTAAACGTAGGCAACAGGTGTCTCGTACATTTTTAAGTGTTTCTTTTTATAGACTGAAACTCGTTTTTTTTTAATGAGTTTCTTTGTTACTTTAGTTTAATTTTAATTATTTATTCGAATTTTGGAATTTTCCTGAGATGGAAGTGTGGAAATATGTGAAAATAATGTTTTAGTTTTTATGTTTTTTTCTTTAAATTGACACAATTAAGATAATTATAATTATTATTTGACTCGCGTTTATTTTATCACTTCTGCCCTCGATCGTTTTGTGCTGCCGGGAAATGGATTACGATTATTTGTTGAAGTTTCTGGCTCTTGGAGACTCAGGCGTTGGTAAAACGAGTTTTCTTTATCAATATACCGATGGGGTTTTCCATTCCAGATTCGTATCTACTGTGGGAATTGATTTTAGGGAGAAAAGAGTGGTAAGTTTTATTTATATTTATTTTTATTTATTAAAGCTTCTTTTTTTTTAATGCGGATTTTTCTTTTTATTCACTATGAAAAATATTCTGCATTTTTTTACGTATCTTATCGAAATTATATGAATTTTCCTTTCAATCAATGTTGTTGCAACGTTTTTGCAATGTTAGAGCAATAATGCTACGATGTTGAAATGTTTAAAGTCTACTGAAATATTGCAACTTTGTAGCATTAATGCATTGTTTCAATATTACTGCAATGTTGCAAAATTACTGTAATTCTGTAACATTATTGCAATATTGTAAAATTATTGCAATATTGTAATATTAATGTAATGTTCTAATATGGCTACAATGTTGCGATGCTACTGCAACTTTTTCATATAATTGAAATGTTGCAATATTACTGCACTGTTACAATATTACTGCAATATTCCAATTTGACTACAATGTTGTGATGTTACTGCAACTTTGTACCATTAATGCAATGTTGCAATATTACTGCAATGTTGCAAAATTGCTGCAATTTTGTAAAATTGTAAAATTATTGCAATATTGTAAAATTATTGCAAATTACTGCAGTGTTGCAAAATTACTGTAATTTTGTAACATTATTGAAATGTTTCAAATTTTTAAAAAATGTTGTTGCAATGTTAGAGCAATAATGCTACAATGTTGAAATGTTGAAAGTCTACTGCAATGTATCAATAATAATACAATATTTCAGTTTGACTGCAATGTTGCGATGTAACTGCAACTTTGTAATATTGCAATGTTGCAAAACAACTAAAATTTTGTAACAGTATTGCAACGTTGTAATATTATTGCAATGTTGCTATATTGATATAATGTCTCAATTTAACTACAATTTTGCGATGTTACCGCAACTTTGTAATATTATTGCAATATTGAAATATTACTGCAAAGTTGCAAAATTATTGCGATTTTCTTACATTGTTGCAATGGTATAAGATTATTTCAATGTTGTTGCAATGTAAGGTCAATAATGCTTAGAAGTTGAAAGTCTACTGCAAGCTTGCAATAATACTGTAATGGTTGAATTTGACTGCAATCTTGTGACGTTACTGCAAATTTGTAACATTATTGTAATATTTCAATATTACTGCAGTGTTGCAAAATTACTGCAATTTTGTAATATTATTGCAATGTTCCAAAATTTTTTCAATGTTGTTGCAATGTTTGAGCAATAATACTATGATGTTGATATGTTGAGCATGTACTGCAATGTAGCAAAATTACTGCAATGTTGCAAAACTACGGCAATTTTGTAACTTCATTGCAACTTTGTAAAATTATTGCAATGTTGCAATATTGATGTAAACTTGCGATTGATGAAAATCTACTAATACTACTATTTTGTTTAAAATTCATTTTGTTTTTGTTAAGTTAATGGTCTTAAATGAAAATTTAACTTTCCTATTTCTGGTCGAATTAAAACTGTTTGGTTAAAAGTTTAATTTTTTTCTGAAAAATTGTAGTATTTGGTTGAAAATTGTACTACTTGGTTGAAAATAAGTTTTTGTTGGTTTGAATATGTTTTCCTTTTAAATAAAAATTTAATTTGACTATTTTTATTTGAAAATTGATTTTTTAGCTTAAGATTTATGTACTGTTTTGATAATCCATTTTTTTTTGGTAGAACATTAATCTTCTTGGTTGACAATTCAATAAATTAGTTGAAAGTTTCAACTAAAAATCTGACTTTTCCATTTTTCATTGAAAATTAATATTTGTAGTTGAATGCTGCAATTTTGCTGCAATATATGAATTCTTTTTTAAATTAAATATTATTGCAATGTTGCTACAATGCTGCAATATTGAAATTTTAGTGTAATATTGAAATTCTAGTGTAATGTTGCAATATTACTGCTATGTTCTAAGATTCCTACAATTTTGTGAAATTATTGCAAATCGCAATATTTTTTCGCTAAATTGTATTAATATTCGTACAATATTGATGCAACATTGATGCACCAAATTATTGCAAGATTGCGGCTATATTGCAACCTTAGAGTAATGTTGAGTACAAATGAAGAATTTTCTATTTTTATAATTCATTCATATATTATTTGGTACTTTAGAGCTTCGTTTTTTAAGTAAGATTCTTTCTATCCTTTATTTTTGAAAATATTGTGCTTTTTATAAGTACTGTATACATATTTTGGTTGAAGGTTCGTCTCTACGGTGGTAAGTTTGCCTCACTGGTTGTAAATATTTTTTTTTCAAAATTAATTTTTTGTTCTAAAATTAATTTTTTTTAACTAAAAATGTAACTATTACATTTTTCAACAAAATTTCGTCTTTTTGGTGGAAAATTTGTTTATTTTATTGAAAATTTTTTTATTTTTTGGGTAAAAATTAATTTTTTTTTCAACTCAAAATTTAACTATTCTTGTTTTCATTATTTTTTCGTCTCTTTCATTCAAAATTGAACTATTTTCTTGAAAATTAGTTCTTTTTAATCGAAAATAAATTTAAATTAATGAAAATTTAAATTTTCTCTTTTTCTCGTTTGAAGATTTATCTCCTTGGTTGAAAATTTAACTCATTTTTAAATAACTATATAATTTCGTAGTATTTCAAATTGTTAAAGTTTAAAAGATTTAAATTTGAGACTATTCATTTTGGAAATTTTATAATAATTTGAAATTGTTCAATTTTGTGGTATTAAGTAAGAGTTCACTATTGTTAATTTATTCAATTTTTAATGAAAGAAATTTAATTTTTGTTCAGCTATTATTTTTTAATTAAAAATCTAACCATCTTCAAGTATTTAAATTTAAATTGTTCAATTTAAATCATACACCTGTAGTTTATTTTTTATTTTTTTATATCCTTATAGACTTATGAAACAACAAATGGTAAAAAACAGCGAGTGCATCTGCAGCTTTGGGATACGGCTGGCCAAGAAAGGTAATACTTACGTATTTGCATCTCATTATAATTTTATCATTCTTATGTATATATATATATAGTTACGTATACTTCTTCGCATAGAGGATAAATTTCGCAGTAAATATCAATGTTATTTTAGAATATTTTATTTATGGTTAACGGCTAGATCAGTATATACAATATTTATTTTAATTAGCAATACTTCAGATAAATTAATGTTTCTGTTGAAAAAAATATATCCAGACATTTTTTTGTTTAGAATATTTGGGTGGATATTTTAATTAAATACTGATACTCTGCACTCTCGCAGACCTCTGTGTATATTGTTAATTAACAATAAAGTGAAAATTAAAAAGATTTTTTAACACGTTTACTCGGATTATTGTTATAACAAATATTCCGATGGGATTTTTCTTGTTAGATCCTTCAAGTGTGAGATTAAAATTATCTAAAAACAGTTTAGTCTGGAATTTGAAATTTAAAATGGTCAAGTAGAGAAGAGCGGAGCAGGGGGGGGGGGCATTAAGCAAATAATAATTTCATGCAAAAAAAGCAATAAAAAAACTGATTAAGCCATTGGATTCGACGGACAGGCACAGAGATCAGTTGTTGAATAATTTTGGTCTCCGATTAATTTTCTATGCACTATTTTTTGAATATATTGTTTAAACAATTATATAAAATTTTCTAAAAAAAAAGGATTATTTCACTGTTACAACCTACATATTATTATTCCCAAATTGAAAAAATTTTCTACCCTAATTTAATACAGTTCAACGAAACTGGTAAATAAAATTTTTTAAACAATATTTTCTTGTATATAATATTTCGTACCAACAAGATTATGACAAAATTTTTAAAATCTTTTTTCCAAAAGGTTATGAAGCAATGTTTTCATGTTGAAATGAATTAATGAAAATTATTATTTAGAAAAATTGGTTGTATGGTTTAAAAAAATTGAAAACACGTTACCCTAATTAAATAATTAATTTCTTGTTAACTGTTAGTTATTAAGTACTTTATTGTTAATTAAGAATAGTACTTAGTACTTAGAAGACGCCAAGAAAAAAACTTCGGAATTTCCGTATAATTTTCATTTTTATTAAAGGCGATATAAATAATGAAAGTTTATGCTAACCTACACAATTTTAATTTATATTTTATAATAGGTTTCGTAGCTTGACGACAGCCTTCTACAGAGATTCAATGGGTTTTTTTCTCCTCTTCGATTTAACCAATGAGCAGTCTTTTCTTGACGTTCGAAATTGGCTTGATCAACTCAGGGTAGGAAATTTTTTTTTATGCCTAATAAACTGTAATATTTGCATTTTCGTCTCAAAAAATAGACTCTAAATATAAATCATTCAATATTAGTTTAGATAATTCAAAATAACTGATTTAATTAGTAAAAGTTAACTCTGAATTTAAATCACTGATCTTTTCACTAAAAATTACATATTTGAATCATTCCAAATTACTGACTTATTCGTTTTTTTTAAAAATTAATTATTATAATTATTATTATTGTATGATATTTTTTTATTATTATGATAATTTTGTTATTAATTAATAAATTAATTAGTGAAATTTACAGTTTTTAGAATGCAGAATGAATGATTTAAGCTCTGCGAGTTACAGTTAAGATTGTTCAAAATGACTGATTTCATCAGTGAAAATTACAGATTGGATCTTTTAAAATGATTGATTTTATTAGTGAATAGTACAGGTTGGATTCTACGAGTAACTCATTTAATTATCGAGCTAAATTGGCTTATTATTAAAAAGTAATTTTTGACTGATTAGCCAGTCGTTCTTGGAATCAGTCACTTTTATTAGTGAAAAATCCTGATTAAGCTACATAAAATGACTGATTTAGTCTAGATTGGATCATGGAAAATAACTTATTTTATCAGCGAATGTTACGAATTAAATTATACAATTGACTGAGTTCATCACTGAGTCAAATTGCCAATTTAAAAAGTCGCTTATGACAGATTTTCCAGTAGTTGAATTCGCAATATTTGAATTAGTGACAATTGGCTGCGAGTCAGTCCCTTTTGATTAAATTGATCAATTAAGCATACTTTGACTAAAAAAATCAGTCATTTCTACTTACTAAACTGTCCTTCTAATAGATAAAACCGGCAATATAGCTGACTGAATCAGTCACGTAAAATGACTGATTTTCAGTCAACAGAAATGAATAGTGACAGATATTAATAAAACCATTCAGATTGACTGATTTGTCGGTTGTCAAATTCGCATTATTTGAATCAGTCAAAACAGGCTGCAAATCACTCATTTTCGACTGATCTGGATTTAGAATGTAGAATAAAGGAAAATGTTAAATAAATTAAAAATTGTTCATCTACCTTGCTTTAAATTATTTTTAATTTCAGAATTGAATCTAATATAGATGCTATTTAAATCAATGAACTGATTTATGTTCTGCTTTTTTCGGCAGAATCATGCATATTGTGAAACTCCAGACATAATACTTTGTGGAAATAAATCAGATTTAGAAGATAGACGAGTTATCAGCGAAGCAAAAGGGCGGGAGTTGGCGGAAAAATACGAGTGAGTGTATTAAAAATATGAAGAATATTAAATAATAAGATTGGTAATCAGACTTTTAAAAATTGGACTGTATCGTGAAAGTTAACGTATTTGAAGGGCCTTGAAACGTACACGTTCCGATATTTGAGGCCTCGAGGGCTCCCCCTCTCCAGCGGCCATCAGGTTATTTCAGCTGCGCGACGTTCATTGGCTGCCCCGGCCGTCTATCGATACGTGCGCTGTAGGAAAATTTGTCAACTGCGCATGTGTCGAAATGTGCGGGTCGATTTGAAATCAATAAATATGTACATCATTCAAATCAACGTGGGCTTGCCGCTCTTGGGGCCTCCTTTTAATTGATTAGTCACTGACAAAATAAAAAAAATATTTAAAATTGTATGATTCACATTTGAAAGCCGTGGGATTAAAGAATTTTGTAATTGAAACTTTAATTTTCTAATTAAAAATGTTATAAAACTTACAATATTTAATTTTAAGTTGGAAGCCTCAATACTTCCAAATTATAAAATTATCTTATTTCAAATTGAAAAAATTGATTATTTCAAGTTTAAGTCGTGCAAAATTATAAAATATAAAATTAAAATCCTTAATAATTACGCAATTCATTGTTTCAAGAATATGGAATAAAAAGTGCTTCTATTTAGATAATATTGGTTTAAATACTTGCAAATAAGCATGCAAAATTAAATTTTTTTTCAACTTAAAAATTTATCAAATTGAAAATTTCAAACATAACGTCATCCAAATTAAAAAAATTTTAATTGCTTAGGTGTAATGCTCAAATCACGTATGACATTTGGGAGAGGGAGGTTTGGTAAAGTCTAAATTTTTTTCTTGGAGGGGGTACAAGATGCTACGCAAAACATTTTTTTACTAAAAATATAATGAATAAAAAAACATTAAAATTTGGAGGAAATTCCAGAGCCGTAACTTGCAATTTTTGAAATATTAGCCTGCGGCGTTTTCAAACAAAATAAAAAAGCATTTTCAAGAAAGCATGTGTATTTTTTACCAAAAACATCAATTTTGCACCAAATAGATTAATTTTCTTCAGAGAAATACGAGTTTTTAACAAAATATATGAATTTCCAACTAAAGAGTTTAATTTTCCACTAAAAACGTTAAATTTCCATACAAAAATAAATTTTTAAATCTTAAGTTAAAAAATTAATTTCTAACCAATAAAGGAAAAACGAATTTTTTAATAATATACATTAATTTTCATCTAAATAGTTTACAATGGTTCTATACCAAAAAACAGAACAGGGACATTGCCCGTAAAAAATTAATTTTCAATAAAAAATTGAATTTTGAACAAAATAGTAACATTTTCAACTAAAAAAATACACTTTAAGTGAAAAATGGAATAGTGAAATTTTCATTTCAAATTATTCATTTTCAACCCAAAACGAATTTTCAGGAAAATTGTTAGATACTTGAATTAGAATAAAAAAACATGAATTCTCAACAAAAAATGTAATGGTTGGCATTTTGAATGAAAAAGATGAAATTTATACTAAAAAGCAGAATCTTCAAACAAAAAAAGACTAATTTTTGACAAAAAAAATAATTTCTAACGAAACAGTTGAGTTTTTTTTATAAAATAATTTTATTTGCAATTAATTATTGAAATTCGTAACAGTAACAGATGAATTCTCAAACAAAAGGATAATAATAGACTTTTCCAAAGAATAGAATTAACTTTTAAAGAGGCGAAAATAAACCATTAAGAGGTAGTGGAGGAAGGCGGCTGGGGTTGAAAATGTCAGAAAGGTAACTTAAATAATTTGTCGATGCCCCTTTAAAATGCTGCAATTTTAAACTGGAATCATACCAATTTTGTGTTTTCATTTTTAGGGTTTTGTATGCCTGGGCAGAAACCCTTTTAATTTTGATCGGGTAGAGAGGGGATTTAGAGATAGTTAAGGTAGGGGTAGTGAGGGGAGGCGTTGTTAGGAGGAGTGAGGTATGGTGACGAGAGAGGAGTAGTATGGAATTTGAAGTGAGTAGGTGTGTATAAGGAGGGTTAGGGGAGTGAGGGACGGGAAAATGGCGAATGGAAACGAGGAAGGGAAGTAGGATAGGGGCCGTCCATAAATCTTTTGACGCGTTTTTTTTTGTTTACATCGATTTCATCGACTTCAGGAAAATTTTATTCTCATCTTTATTTAAACAAAGGGAAAACGCGTTACGAGACTTATAAATGGTCCCGGCGAAAAAAGCGAAGGATGCGAAGGGTAGAAGAGGAAGAGAAGCGAAGGATGTGGAGGGGTAGTAGGGAAAGGGAAGCGATGGATGGAGAGGGGTAGTAGGGGAAAGGCGGCGAAGGAAGGGGTAAGGTAGTAGGGGAAGGGACGCGAATGATGGGTTGGGTAGTAGGAGAAATGGCGCGAAAGGTGGGGTGACGTAATAGGCGTAATGAGGAGGGGGGAAGGTAGGAGGGCAAGTAGTGCCCGCAGTACTCATTTTTATGATTGATTCTCTATGCAATGGTGTCCTCGTACTCTTGGATTGTACAGTAGAAACGATACAAATAATTTTAATTTCAGCTTAGTCTATTTAGAAACGAGTGCATCAACTGGACAAAATGTGGCAAGAGCTGTAGAAATTCTATTAGATCGAGTGATGCGTAGAATGGAATCTACAATGGATCGGTCCTTACTTCCTCATCAACGAGTTTTGAGATGTCACGAGCATGAAGTTCCAAGAAGTAAAAAAAAATTCTGTTCTTGTTAATGCAATATGTCATTTACAAGCAGAAGATTTCTCTTATGGTATATACTTGTATAAGAATAATTTATTTATAAAGAGTACATAATCTAAATTGTATCTTGATTCTTGAAACATCAAGGTGATAGAAACAAATTATTCGGCAAGGTAGTAATTCAAGTATTCTGGTGTATTTTGATTGCTCACGCAATGAAAAAGGCAATTTCCTTATCCTGTTTTGTCCTTGCATATCGTAAATTGAATCAAATGTGTATAATCAAGAAAGATTGTTTTTAGTTTTTGCAGCTTTCAAACTTTTAGTTTAGGTTTAGAAAAAATTGTCAGTTTTATTCAAATTTGCGAATTAGGGTAGTACCAAAAAAATGTTGCAATTTTGTTCTCTAATCTACCCCCAAGAATTTCGTATCTAATGTCTCCTGAATTATAAAACAATATTCAGGATTCTCTTCAGCCCACTTTCTTAAAAAAACTATCCTTTTTAAATTGCTGATGCTAATTGATTATTTTACTGTGAAATATAAAATGGTAGAATACATTTATTCCAAACTGGAAAAATTCATTAACTGCAGTTAAAAAAAGCAATTTTCTAAAAAAAGGGACTTGAGACACACCCACATTCTTTTTATTCAAAACCAAAATCTAGTGGACATTGCGACACAAAAATAAAATTATTTTAGGAAGCCATTTCAGAAAGCAAATTATAACGTTTTTTGGATCTCCCTATTGTAGATATTATATTACTTAATGACAATAATTTATTAAGAGTATATTAGCATGAGTTAAGGATTGTTATATGTAATGAAACGTTCCAAGTCCTATCACATATTGATATATAGTTTTGTTTCTTTGTAACAATGAAAATAAAGAAAAAAAACGTTTGTAAAGTATACAAATGGATTATGCACTGCGTGCTTTTTAATATTAGAAATTTGCACAATAATGGAAATAATACATATAAGGAGAACAAAAAAGTAAACGAAAAATACATGACATTATTATTCACGAAATTTTTTCTTTTATATCAGTCTCTTGTATTTTGAAGATTTCTTGTTTCCTAAGAAAAAAATGGCGCGAATGGAGGGTCCATCCTATAATAACTTTAACAACCACTGCAGAAATAGCCTGATTTAAAACGTTAAACCGATCTGGCCCCGATCGAGTTTCCCGATCTGGCCCTGATTAGTAGAACTCTGTGGCCCATACGTGGGCCCGACCGATGTCCTACTGAAAAGTCATCCTCATGTGTTCGCCGAACTAGAGCTGCTTTCTGATGATGCAGTGAAATTCGTATATTATTTGTCTACAATATTCTATCAATTATTAAAAATGCCTAAGGCGAGTACGCCACATGTTCGGAGGAACTGAACACCAGTGATCCCAGATCTGAAACGAGATGCGGTCCAATTCTATGACAGGGCTATGTCCGTGTGAATATAGTAGGAGATGCTGTAAATGACTGAGTTGCGCGCGTAACCTATTTCTCCTCTTCTAAATTTGAAAACTCGAAGATACACGATTGCCGGTCGGAGCACTTCGTCGATTCTATTTATATATCTATCTGCCAACAGCTAACTGCTTTGAAATAAATTCAGGAGATTGGGATTTTAATATTTCCATATTTCGATGCTGACGATTCTCATGATTTGAATAGATCGCGCGCCTCTTGATATGCGTATATTTTGAGGTTATGTTATTTCATGTATAAAATATAAATTATACAAGTATTAATACTATTATATATAAATATATACGTATATTAATAATGATAATATTATAATTATGTTATATTATAATAGTCTATTTTTTTATTTGAAGGTTCATCTC
>NC_046660.1:12378967-12388913 GCF_010883055.1 Belonocnema kinseyi
TAATATTATAATTATGTTATATTATAATAGTCTTATTTAAATCTTGATTCGCATTAGAAAGAAATTAAAGAAATTGGTGATTTTGAAATTCATCTCGTTTGGATGAAAACTCAATTATTTGCTTGAAAAATTAATTATTTTGTTGAAAATGTAACTATTTTAAAAAAAAGTCCTCTTTTCTATCAAAAGTTCAACTACTTTGTTAAAACTTTTATTTCTTTTATTTGAAGGTTCATCTCTTTCGTTGAAAATACATTTTTGAAACTGACAATTAATCTATACAATTTTTGGTTATAAAATCATGTATTTTGTTAACAATTCGTCTTTCTTTGTAGAAATTAAATTGCTTTATGGAAAATTTATACTTTTTGATTAAAAATTACATTTTTCGGTTGAATTATCAACTGGTAAAGTCCTTCATGTGATCTTCACCGCTCGGTCTATAGGCAATCCAGAGTCGATGCTTAGACGAGTTACGAAATCCAGAAAAACTCTGTTCTAATTTTTAAAAGAATTTGAACATTGATTTCATGTGTCCGTTCCTAGCTTCGACGATCCACGTATATTTTGTCACTAGGCGCGATTCGTTAGCATCTTCTGTTGTAAGTTAATGCTAATTTGGTGGAAGAAAGCTAGCATTTTCCTCGTAATACCCAAACGTGCCAGAAGATTATTGGCATTCCGGTATCCTCTGTCAATAATGACAATATCGTCTTCTTGGAATCAACTGTTCATCACAGAATAAAGCAATGATAAAATTTGTGGCGGTAAATTTTTTAGAGGAATAAAGTTTTATTTAGGCAACTTCGCGATTATCCTGTAAAGTTATTTTTTGTTGCAGCGAATCATTCATCGGAAATTGATGTAAAGTTTATCTTGTGTTTTTTTGTGATTCCGTCAGCGTCTCTTATAAATTCATGTTTTAATATGGCAGCATCATTAATGCGGCTGTCAGAAAAGTATGGCCCTGGGATGTCGAGAATTTAATCTTCCGGTGCAACTATTAATACAGGTGTGACCAAGTGCCGTCCTTCGTAAATACAAAATGACTGTCTCAGAGTTCTGAAGTTACTGCTCATATACAGTCGGTTAAATAAGAGCGTGGTCACGAGTACTAGCGATCGGTAAATGCGAATGCTGTAATTTTTTTTCCTATAGAGGTCAGTATAGTCCTTTATGCTTTATGAAAGAGAATCAGCTGACTGTTCTTTTTAACACGACCCGAGCATTTTTCCAAAATGAGTGCCGCATACACTTCGCGCTTCAAAGCAGTTTTTTCGTGATCGCACCCAAAAGGTCCCAAAATGACCCAATCGGCTGCTGCGAAATATATGAAAAAGTCGTTTCAAAGAAGTGAAGAATGTCGATGACTTCCCAAATAGCGGTTCTGTCGGTGTAGTGTCCAAATTATGCCTTGAAGGTGCCAAGCCATTATTCATGCTCAAGGTGATTAGACCTGATCTTAACTGTAAGTATAAAAGAATGAACAATTAGTACAAGCGATAACTCGAAGAATCTATGGTTTAGGATTATATAATTGATTAGCGACACCAGTGAATGTCTGGCAATATAATCCTCCCTCGTGATTGCATCAAATCCGATGTTGTTAGGTACGAAACGTTGCGAAGGCCTATCGCAAAACGCCAAGTCTGACTGGAGCTTGATATGTTTTGTTAACGCTCTCTGTTAAAACTACTTTATATTTCATATTTATAAACCAGTATTCTGGACTCTTTGTTAAAAACCATCTGAAATCTACGAAATTAGAAGCAAAAAAGGTCGAATTCTTTTGGGACACTTGTCTGGAGGGAGTCAGTAGGAGGAGCAAGGTCTTGGAAGTTGGAGCCGATCTTCTGGAGTGCGATGGAAAGTGGTTCGGTGGTGCTGTCATGTGGATTAGTGCCCGAGGGCGCGATAGTTTATTATTTCACAACGTGGGTGAAGTGCGGATGAGAGTCCCGCCTTCAAGATTCCCGCGGCTACTAATCCTATATGGCGGTACCGGCGCAGTCCATTCGTCCTAGCCGATGAATGGTAAAAGAGCGGTTAGAAGTTCACGCACCGTGGCCGAGAGGCGCGAATCGGGCCAGGAAGCATTTCGCAATAGCGGTAATGGTGTATTTACACGTCTGTCTTATTCAGGCGGAAAATGTATCTTCCTCCCACTCTACCATGTGAAGATACGATGCATTTATCTCACTCTAGATTTTCTACCTTACGGAAAATCAGTGAAAATCTAGAGTGCGATAAATGCGTGGAATCGTCAACGATAATTTTGCCAAATATTGAAAGTAGAGATTCTACTAATTCTGTAACTGCGAGGTAAGACGGCCAGATTTGCTAAAATGTGATTCACTAAAAAATTTTTAATTTAAATTTACTATTTAAAATGTGATTCGATTTACTTTCAGTGTCGTGCTCCATGACGGAAAAGGTATTAAAAAAGAAAACTCCCGCCGTTTTATGCACGGTCATAAAAATAATTCATCAATCTTTTGTTTTTGTGATTCACTTGCCGATTTACAGACCTAAATTATTTTCTATTAATCTTTCCAGAAAAATTCGACTTTGTTTCTGGTTTTGTTTTTCTTTTGACTTGTTGTTTTATTTCGGAAATGGAAAGCATTTTTTTAGGATAAACTCGTCTTAATTTGATACTTATTAACATTTAAATACTTGATAGTTTTCTTTTAATCCCCCTTTGTTCATTTATCTGCACGCATGAGATTCTCAGGTTTTCACCCATGTACCTCTACTGACGTTTGAAGCCGAGGTGATTATTTTTTTAATTCTTTCTGGTTAATTTGTGTTGAGGCGGTACTATTATAGTATCTGGCGCTAAAGAAAGAATCCTTTAAAGCCTCACATTCCGGCAGTGAATTTTAATGGTCGAATTTTATTTATTTATTTTTTAATTTTTAGGAACGGTCTTTCAAAAATCCCGTCACAAGTGGCGTCCAACGTTATACGGGCAAAAAGAAATACGAAGGAAGTTTACCGGTTAAAAGTTTTTTTTATGGATGCACAGGATACCTTTGAAGCGTTGTTTACTGATTGTTTTTTTGATGATTTTACCTGATTGATTTTTTATACTGTTTTACCTGATTGTTTTTTTTTGATTGATTTACCTGATTGATTTTTATAATGCGTTTACTTTAAATTTTTATGTGCTATTGACTTTTTTTATTATTTATGATGCCTGTGTTGGAATTTTAATCTATGTATATTTTCGTGAGGTGGAAATTTTCGTGTTTGTGGTGCGGTTTGAGGTGAAAAGCGCGCGAAAAGTGTTTCGGCGGCGTCCCTGGGAAAGCATTCGGAAGTGGAATTTTCCTTTGAGTGAGGTAACAGTCACTCAGCAGCGAAAATTCTACAGTGCGGGAGGCCCACGGAGTCGCAGAATGTTCGTACAAACTCGGATAGGCTCGGGATCGTTTGACAAGTCTAACGGTTTCAACAAATATAAGTGAATACGCGGATCGGTTGTAGGGGCTTTACCGAAAATTATTTTTTTGAATTTTTATTACATTTCCGAGAATAGGTCGATGGGATTATTTGTCGTAATTTTTGTTTCCTTCTCTTCGTGCGGAAATTGTGACAGGGCAAGGCACGGGTACAAAACTGCGGTAATGCGTGCTGGATATCGGTGTTTATTGGGACAATAACAAGAATACAAATGATATTCTCCCACTTTCAAGTACTTTATTGTCTTCGCTTTGGTGATTTTCGCGACAGTTTCGGTCCATTAGCACTTTTTGTTTAAATTAAGCTCTAGTTGATCGGGTTGGGCTCAACTTATGGTTATTTAAAATAAAAATTATTTCCTCGTGAGTCAGTTCGATTTATTTTTAGAGTTGATCCGATTTTAATTTAGTGTTGAAGTAATCGGATTCGGGGGTTCAGTTTTGAATCTGTTTAATTCAATTTGGGAATCGATCGGACTTGGATTTTATTTAATTTTGAATTATTTTAGGGGAACCGGTTTTTGAAAGTAATTTTTTTTTTAAATATGATTTTTTCTGATCGAGTGAATGTTGAGTCATTTTGATTTAATTACGGTTTGTCCGGATTGATGTTGATTCAATTTTACATCAGTTTGGCTTCAATTACTCTGATTTGAAATCAATTGAATTATTTTTGCTTAACGGATTTAATTGCCTTAATCTTAGATTAAGTACAATTGTTGAAAAAATTGTTTTTGTAATCAAATTTAACCTTCTCAAAATACAGGAAATCATGGCTAAGGAACAAGACTTTAGTTGACTGACTACACTTAATACTGAACGAATTTCAATGCCCATTTTGTGAATAATACTGGTTCACGGTAGTAAGTTTTGGACAGGGCTATCCGGTACTGCCGTAGGTTCACGGGGGAGGTTATACGGACAGGAATTGATGAAGATACGTCGGACCAAGTTCCTTTTCGGACCTACACTTTTGTAAGCCAGTGAGGCAGAGGATAGAGTCCAGCTATCGACATTTACCTCCACCGTGACTATTATCACAAATACAGGTACGGCAACCGTGCGCCGGATTTCAGACAATAGGCCGAAAATTAATTATATTCCACAAGTAAATTCAAGAAACATGGTTTCTAAATACGAGTGGCCGAACACACTACCCCTTTACAATACTTTGAATGCAATGGGAACGGAACACACTCCCCCTAATTTTAACTTCCAGGCCGAGGCGCGGCCTACTAGTGCGATACGTCAATCGGAAATGCAGCGCTCTGTTAATTTTTCGGATGCTAATATGTTTAGACCCTTAAGTGGTCACGATAAATTTCACAAATAATAGCTTAGCTCAGACAAATGGCGATTCATTAGGGATAGCAGGGAATCCAGCGACTTCGTTCAGGATGCGATCCTCCCCCCCTCTCTTCATCGACAATTAGTTACGTAGGTGGGGCTCTAGATTATAGGTACTCAAAAGGATTAAAATTTGGAGAAAGGATACAGGATACAAATAACCCTCAGTTAGGGCATAGTGTAGATCGGTCAGCCTATGGGTATGGGTACTAATAGGCTGACCGAAACTTTTCGCCAGAAAGTACACCGAGTAGGCCAAGTCATCTAGTTAGAGCGGCACATCCGCAAAAAGGTTATACAAGGGGTTTTTAAAATCTTAACTCGACGGAAGAATATTATAGCATACATACTAGGGCGTTACATTGTGAAACAAGTAATGGAACTTACGCCGGATTACAAAATTTTCAACCACAAAATCAAGTGACCCATGAACCAATGCCTTTCAGGGGTCAATTAGGTAACCATATAACAAACTTAGGTGCCAGGCCAAACGATGAAACCCGCTACTTCAGAAAGGGGTACACCGGTGAGTTAAATGATAACTATAGGCAAAGCTATGCACAGCATTCGCCGTACGGTAAAAACGTAGATCAAAGTCACCATAGGGTCATTTTTCAGCCATGTAATAGGGGTGAAGGTCAACCATATCGACGAGGGGGAAAAAGCTTATCACAAATCTCGAGGCAATGGAACATTATTTTTACCGGTCAGGGAGAAACAAGCGTTGTAACCTTTTTGGATAGGGATGACGAAGGTAGGGCCGCTGATTCCTTGAACCAGGAGGAGCTTTTATTGGCTATGCCTTTCATCTTCGATGGAATCGCGCTAGTCTCGTTTAGACATGATAGACATTTAGGGAGATCTTGGTCACACATTAAATATGACTTCAGTACAAGGTTTGGCGATGTTAATTATCAAAACGGCTGGAAGAACAGATTATAACTCGTAGGCAAGGGCCAGAGAGGTCCAGCGCAGACTACCTCACATACATGATGCGCCTATATCGTCTCTATCCGCGTACTATTCCTCTCGAGGAACAATTAGACAGGGCCTACCGTAATATGCACTATCAAATCAGATAAGCGATAAGCGCCAAGACTTTGGTTCGTATAACGAATTGGCGGCTTTAGCTCAAGACTACGAAAGGTCTGCAGCTAGGAAAGATGACGATGCATTACCACCGAGACCAGAAGAGTCGTTTCTTCCGGAGCATGCGTACCAGCCAAGTAAAAACAAAACAGCGAAAGGTATTGAAAACAAACGTAACGAACTTCCGGTGGCGGCTATTGCGATTAACGAACCCAGGATTGATCCTGGCATAGATGATCTTAGAAAGCAACTTAAATCCATAGAAAGCTTATTAAAGAATGATAGGGATAAGAAATATAAGAAAGACTACTTAGGTTAGCAATGATTGTGGTAGAAAAGTGGGGGAACCTTGTCATTCCGATGGGAATAGTGGGTGTAATAGCTACATCAAAAGTAGAATAGAACGTGACGGCAAAAATATTAAATGTTTTAATTGGCTAAAGTTGGGCCACGTATTCCGGGCAGGAAAAGCCAAGACCCCTAGTTCCTCCCGAAACTTTTCAGGGCAAAGACGGGGCAGATAGGAATGCATCGTCCACTCCGAAATCCATGATTAAAATAATAACCCCGTCTTTTTCTGAAACGTAAAACAACGTAGTTGTGAAGTCTCGAGGTTAGACCGTGTACTCGGGGTAAATACGAAGATCGAGGCACCGGTAGAAATTATTGGACTGGATGACTCACCAGTTGTTCAGTCACAGCGCTCTAAATTACTCCTGATGACGTTTTAGGGGAGAGAGGGAGCCGTCGCCGGCTGTAGTAGGGAAGTAAGCTCCTTAGAATTAGAAGAACAGGATGCATCTCGGGACGGTATCCTGGCATTCCGACCGTGGACGAAACTCCGTTGTGCGGCGAGATAGAAGTAGAAGATAAGTTTTCGCGATTGTTAGCAATAATTAGATTCGGCGGGGAAGATATAACTGCGCTTATTGATGGCGGGTCATCGCGATAACTTTTGACCGAGGATTTGAGTAAACGGCTGGTTGCCGAAGTAGGGCGTAAGATGATTGACCCAAAGGCCAAAATTATAAGGGTAGCTAATGGCACGACGTCGACAGTGTTATGCCGCATTTTCCTTCCAGTGGAACTGGAAGGTGTAATTCAAGAGGTTGCTTTTCGCACAGCAAGCAAGGTCTCACCTGATTGTATTTTGGGATGGGATTTCATGCGGAACATTGGCCTCATCCAGAATGGCTTAAAAAACTCGTCGTATCTGGCAAGACGTCCGGGTATAGACCACATTGTCCACTATGGTAACGGTGACATATAGACAATGGAGTCGGAAAAGAGTTGCGGAACATGAAACGTGTTGCGCCATAGTTGAGTTGTCGGAAGCGGAGGAAGCTCAGTTTAAGGAATTTTTATTGGATGCGATACCTTCGGAAGCGCCAAAAATTGGGAAGAATACTCTCGTCAAACATAGAGTTGATGTCCAAGGACATCCACCAGTCAAACAGAGACACTATTGAGTATCCCATGTAGTAGTGAAAAGCCCAACGGATCTTACCGCATGTGTGTCGACTATCGAAAAGTCAATGAGGTCTCCAAGGGTGACGCGTATCCGCTCTCGTTTTTCTAAGATATTCTTGATAAGCTGAGATCGGCTCACTACATTTCGACGATTGATTTGAGCTTGGCGTACCATTAGGTTCCATTAGAGGAGGATAGTCGTACAGTGACGGCTTTCTCAGTACCGCAGCGGGGCCTTTTTCAATATAAACGAATGCCTTTCGGATTCTCTGGTGCACCGGCCACCTTTCGACGATTAATCGTCAAGTTAATCGGTCCGGTATAGCGTCCTCACTGCTTTCCATATCTTGATGATATCATAGTATCGGAAAGTTTTGAGGAGCATCTTTATTGGCTGAAAAGGGTTCTTGATAATATTTATGGTGCCGGATTAACGATCAGCCCCGAAAAAAGTGTCTTTTGTAGATCTAAAGTCCGTTACCTGGGGTACCGGGTGAATGGACGGGCCTTACAGCCGGATGCGGAACGTGTAGCCCCCGTACTGGATTATCCAGAATCTTGCAACATTAAACAATTGCGGAGATTTTTGGGAATGGCTAGCTGGTATCGACGATTTATCCAGGGGTTTGTCACACTTTCTGAAGCCTTGAAGAGGCTTTTGAGAAAGAATCGTGGATGGGAGTGGGCGAGGATCCAGAGGCAGCATTTGCGGCGATTAAACTTGCACTTACAACTTGCATGTACAAATTTTGAAGTGCCGTTCGTTCTACAGACAGACGCCAGTGCTTATGGACTTGGTGCAGTTCTTACACAAGTTATTGAAGGTGTAGATTTCGTCGATTCGGATATTCCGGCACTATTTAGAGGGATTTCATTTTACGGTGATTACGGATCACTCGAGCACCATGTACCAGGTGCGCTTCCACTAATGTACGAAGACGATAGGACTATTATGGTCAGTGCAGAGGAGGAAGTTGCGGACACGTGGTAATGACGTAGAGTTGTAGATTTTCAGAACTATCCGACAAAGTATCGCAGCTGGATGGTTGTTAAAGGTCACTCTTATTTTTTCCGGCCTAATCCGCTAATTAAATCAATTCTGGAGGACCAGGAAGCCCAGAAATTGGTCATTCCTGTGGAGAAAAGATATGAAGTGCTAACTGAGGTTCACGATGTACCGCAATCCGGCCATCTCGGCGTGGAAAAGACCGATGGTAGGGCCGCAACGTTGTATAATTGGCCGGGAATTTTTCGCGATACTGTATGGTATGTCAGGGCGTGCGATACATATCAGCGTTCAAAAGTGTCGTAGCAAGTCCCTCCCGGGTTCCTGGAAAAAGAATCGTTAATCAACCATGGGCATTGGTATCCATGCATTGTATGGGGCCTTATACACGAAGCAGGGCGGGTAACAAATATATTATCGTTTTTCACGATTAATTCTCTAAGTGGAATGAGTGTTTGGCCCTTCGTGCGGCCAATGCCAAAAATGTGGGGGCCGCCCTCGAAGATCTGATAATCTCTCCATGGGGGAAACCCGATGTTATCCGCACGGATAACGGAACTGAGTTCGTCAATAGAATCATGGCAGAGATAATTCAGTTTCATGGTATTCATCATTAAAAGAATCTAGGATACCACCCTCAAGCTAATCCAACGGAGCGTATGAATGGGATTTTAAAATCTATGATTCGAGCGTTTGTGGTCCGGTATTTCTGAATTTTGGTAGGGAATCGCGGCCAAAATAAAGTTTGCGAGCAAAAGAGGAGGGTCCTCTGGAAGTCCCCGAACCTGACCGCGAACGATGGGTTCAGCGAATGGAACGGTTGCAGGAGTTGAGAGATTTAGTAAAATTACATTTGGAGGATGCACACGAAAAACAGACTAGGTACTATAATAGGTCACGTGGGGATGTAAAATACCAGATGGGCACCCGCGTCCTCAAACGTTGGATGAATCTTTCATCTAAAGAGAAGGCATCACGTCCAAGCTCTGAAAGCGATTCCACGGCCCGTTCCGTATCATAAAGGCGAGGTCTCGTTAGTGTACGAGTTAGCCAACGATAGTGGCTATTATTAATTTTTCGAAAGATGGAAACCAGCGGGTAGCAGAAGGCAGCATTATTTAAACGATTAGAATTGTTTACTTATTTTTGTTTACTCACAATTCTGACATAATAGAAGAATTCTAGAGATGAACGGCTCTTCCAAAGGGCCAGGTCTTGATGATGGTGTCCCTAAATTTTGCGAAATACGTTGCGAAATGGAGCAAAAAGCAGAGGGAAGTGACATGCACTATCTGTGTTTTGTAACTTTATTGGAATCAACCACCAGACTAGCTGTTACCTTTACTCTATACGCGGAATCGGGTTGCCCTTCGTTATCAACCGTGGGCCAAGACTACAAATCTCAAAGGGGAAAACCTCTTCTGGCACATTGAATTTTTGATGAGACTATCATCAATCGATATTACTTCAAAAATACCAGGTGTATACATATGAAACCGGTATTTTTTCAAGAAAAAAACACATTTATTTCAAGAGAATGATAACAAATATTTTATTCAAAGTATGCGCC
>NC_046660.1:12389013-12408195 GCF_010883055.1 Belonocnema kinseyi
ACGCCAATTAGCACAAATGGTAAGTTCCGACAGTGCCTACAAGTGTGCCTACTGGCCGCTAGATGGCAATACCGGTTTCATATGTATACACCTGGTAATAAGACACGTATTCCGGATTTTTTGGTCCCTTGTAAGAACTATAAGCGTTTGTAAATCACATTAGCCAAGGGTTCAGAACCTGTACCGGTTCACGCGCATGGACTCCCATCATGCTCCGCTGGTCCAGTGGAAAAGAGTCTGACTGACAACTATGCTGTCGTGGGTTCGAATATTTTTCTCAACTTTCTTCTTTCGTATTGTAAACAATTTAAATAATAATGTTTATTGCTTCTCGGCGAATAAATTATATGTTTGAAAAATAATACTGGGAAATAAATATCATGCAGACACTTTTCGTCCATGCGCGTGAACCGGTACAGGTTCTGCACCCTTGGCTATTTATTTCCCAGTAATATTTTTCAAACAAATAATTTATTCGCCGGGAAAGCATAAGAAATTATTATTTGACAAGTTTGCAATACGAAAACAAAAAAAGTTGAGACAGAATGGTTAGCAGTCAGACTCTTTTCCACTGGACGCTCATAGTTCTTACAAGGGACAAAAAATCCGGGACATGTTTCTTATTATTTTTGAAGTAATATCGACTGATGATAGTCTCAGCAAAAAGCCAATGTGCCAGAAGAGGTTTTCCCTTTTGAGAATTGTAGTCTTGAGCCACGGTCGATAATGAAGGGCGACCCGATTCCGCGTATAGAGTGAAGGTAACAACTAGCCTGGTGGTTGATTCCAATGCAATTACAAAAACACAGACAGGGCATGTCACTTCTCTCTGCTTTTTGCTCCATTTCGCAACGTATTTTGCAAAATTTGGGGACACCATCATCAAGACCTGGCTCTTTGGAAGAGCCGTTGATCTGTAGAATTTTTCTATTATATCAGAATTGTGAGTGAAAAAATAAATTAGCAAATAATTCTAATCGTTCAAATGCTGCCGCCTGCTACCCACTGGTTTCTATCTTTCGCAAAATTCATATTTATCGGGGAAATAATCATGTCCTCAACAAATATTTTGATTTTTCAACATTTTATTGATCCGAGGATTTCGCAGAACCCCGAATATTCGACAAGTTTTCTTTCTTTCGTTCACAAATTCATCGAAAAAAATATATATGAAATCAGTGCCGTACCTACTAAAAAAAATTCAAAGTCGGATTGAACTAACACCCTTAAGACATTTTGTCTTAAACAAGCGGGATCTTCTTCCACGGCAGCGATTTCGTTACGAATCGATTGATTGCAATTAGTACATATCATTTTCAAATCCATAACTTTTAATAGCGGTTTTTGAAATCCATCTCGTCTGTGGATGGCGATTTGGCTTTTGTCGGCATTCTCGTCTCCGTCGACTCGAGCCATGAGACGAGGAGGAAATCGTCATTCACAAACGTAAAAACGTAAAACATTTCTAAATGCCATCATGATCAAAGATATTTAATCATAAGATGCGAGTATTGAATTAGGAATTGTTAGTCTATTAGGAATTGAATTAATAACGTTAATTAGGAATTGGTTTAATGTACACTCATCCATGAAGTAACATGGTTAAAAGAGAAGAAACAAAAGAATAGCAAAAAATGTTTAGCACACTGTCCCGCAGTGACGGGAATATGTATTGTACTATCTTAATCATGAATAATGAGAATGTTAAAAAGTAACATTTAAACACAAAATGGAATAGATTCTTTTTATTTTTTCTGAATATTTATATTTTCATATAGATTTCATACAGTTTTGATATGTTTATATTTCATGTTATCTTTTTTCTAATTTTATTCTTCAAAATTGTAAATTTATTGTAAAATTTGGAATTAAAATCAGGCGCTCTTCATCACGTTTTTTTATTTTTCGGTTTAATCGTATTCAATCAAAACAGTGGAAAGTTGTGGCGCAACTCTACCTAGAGGATCTCTAACCTTCACGTTTGATTATGGCGGTTTAGTTAAATGTTAAACAAATATTTTTCTTGGTTCTAATACTAATGAATTCAGAAAATATGGAAAATTCAGATATCAAGAATCTCCGCCCCTCCACTCTATTGTAAATAATATATAAAAGAAGCCGCATCTGACGAAATTCTTCCTCTCCAGCATTAGTCTTAAGTACTGTATCGTTATCTCTACTCGTATCTAGAAAATATGAAGATCGTGACTCTATTCTTTGCCTGCGTGGCTTTGCTCAATTTTCCAAGTATGTGTTCCTAACCTTATATCGAAAATTGTTATTAATCTTTATTTTTAATTTTACTTCTACATGTATAATGTAACATTTACAATTTAAATTATCCAATCTATATTTACATTTAATGCCGCGTTGCCAGATTAAAATCTAGTAGCATATTGAAACTAAAAACAGTGAGATTAACGCAACTTTATAAACCTTAATCCTGGAATTGTTTTCTATGCGTAAAGTATAGAATTTACGAATTTGCATTTGAAATTTTTTTAATCAGTAGTTTAATGCAGTAGCACGTTACCTTAAGAGATTGTAACATATGGATATTAAGAAATGGAGAATGAGGCAGTTTTATGAATCTTTACTTCAAAATCGACCTTTAAGTGTAAAATATTATAGAACATTATATATTATATATTATATTAAGAAATTTGAATTTGTAATTAAAAAAAAAAGTTTTAATTTAGTGCCACGTCAGTGGGACAAAATCACGAAAAGCTGGCTAAAAGTATAAAATGGGTTAAATTCTGTTAATCGCGGGTTTTCAGGGTCGCTGATTACGACTCTCATTTTAAAAGCTTAAAAAAAAGCTGGTCCAATATGGTGGACGAGTATTCTAAATAAATTTTGGATTTTCCATACAATTGGTATGAGGAGATTTTCAAAGGCGCTGATTACGAATATCATATCAAAAACTTAAAAAACAAAATGGCGGATCCAATATGGCGCACTATGTGGCGGTTCAAAATCTTTCATGAACCCGTGCAGAAGTTGCCCAATATTTGCCTCATTTCCTACTGGGGCCAAATCGAGCACACAATTTCGTGGATGTTAAATTTTGCCCCCTTCTAAACCCCGGCCTAACAGCCAATATTGGCAGTAGATGGTCAAAAATATTTTAATTAATAATTGAAAAAGTGACAAAATAAGTAATAAAATGCCAAAGGCGAGCACAAGACGAGTGGGTAGGCATCGTATATTTCAAGACATTACTGAGCTACGTGTTGAAGACTATAATTAGTAAATTTATCAAGTATGTTAAGATAACTCCTAACCTCGAAATGTTGTTATTCGTTTAGAAAATAAAAAGCAGAAGTAATATTTAATGTGTTGAATGTGAACACGAATTAGATCAACAATCTCGTCATAAACATATTTATTTTCAAGTACTCTTAGGTGATTTGATATAATCGGTATGTGAATGCAACCTTCTTATTGTAGTATAGTCGCTTTTGTAAAATAACTTTAAGTGCCAGTGCAATATTAGATTCCGCTTATTTGAAAATAACTTTTTACATTTAAGTTCAATATAGAAATTGAAACCGAAAACATATTGCACGGCACTTAAATAGGAGGTGACATACACGATTTTAATATTACTTTATTTAAGAATCCCTTTTAATTAAGAATATTAAAAATAAATTAATATGGGCCCAATCGGGGCCAACCTGGGTTATCTCTGGGCACTTCGCTTGGGCCCCGATCGTGTATCGCGTTTCATTTCGGGTCTGGCTCAAAATGAAATCACCATGTAAAATAAAATGAAATCATGAATCATAAAATCACATCTAGAAATCCCGATTTAGCCAAATTCTGGCCGATCTGGCCCTGATCAGATCCATATTGAAATCTATGCACGGGAAGTGCGCACTTAAGGAAAAAAAATGTCTGTGATAAAAACTATTTATTTTAGAGGGGGAAAAGCGACCCCGCAAAAACTTACCGCACACCCTATTCCCTGGACGGGGGGGGGGGGACTTAAAAATTTCCAATGGCAATCTATATTTTTTATTGCAGATTCAGATTTTCCTTAAAAAATGCGTGTTTTATTCCATCATTTTTTCTTTGCGCAAGATGGCGCTGAATAGGCGAAAAATGACATTGTTGACTGTTCAGGGAATGCGCATCCAAACAAAAAATAAGAAAACGTGTTTAATGTTTTCAGAAGAGCTATTTAATTGTAATTAGTTTTTAATGCCCCTTCCACCCACCTGAAAAGTGTGTTAACCCTTTAATGCAAACATTTTTCTATTGGTTATTTTTCGATGAAAATTCTTACTCAGAAGTTTTTGAGGTCGCTGAGCACGAATTCGCAACTAGAATTTTAATATCTCAATTTCAAGATGGCGAATACAAGATGGCAGATCAACCATTTTTTTAAAACATACTTTGCTTTAAAATTAATAACTCGAAGGTTTTTGGGGTCCCTGAACATGAATTTGAAATCAAAATTTTAATTTTCCATATTCCAAGATGGCGAATCCAAGATTGCAGATCAATAATTTTTTTAACATACATTGAAATCGCCATCTTGGATCATGGAAAATTGAAATTTTGATTTTAGATTCATGCTTAGCGATTCCAAAAATTTTCCAGTTACTAATTTTAGAGTGAAATACGTATTATTCCAATTTTTTTGTTCCGACATTTTGAATTCACCGTCTTAAATTTAAAAAAATTTAAATTCTGTTTACAGATTTGTACTTAGCGACTTTAAGTACTCCCGAGCAAACATTTTTACTGTAAAATACTATTTTTTTACGCTTTTCGTCAATTTTTGTGGGGTCACTCTTCCCTCTTCAAAAAAAAAGTTTTTATCATGGATTTTTTTTTTAGATGTAATTTAGTGATTGTGAATTCTCTTTTGTTAAAGCACTATCAACTGTAACGAACACAGTATCATGACGTGTCTCATGCTTTACACCCGATTTTGTGCAAAATGTGAACTTTTCTACATTATGTTTAACAGTTTCATATCAAATGTACTGTATTCTCTTTTTTTCGACTCTCGTGTAGTTTTTCCAAAAAATTAATTTTTTATTAAATTTTGAATCCTATGTTTTACGAATAAAAGCCAATTTAATCATGATATCTCAAAATCATTATTAACCAATTTTATTGATCCTTCTTAGCTGAACAACTTTTGTCCATTAATTTTTTTTCTTACCTTGTGTCGTTTTTCGTAAAATTTAAGTTTTCTATTTTTAATGCTATTTTGTGTTAATAAACAAAAGCTAGGCGTCCTATTAAAAACATGTTAATTACAAGTTTGTAGCTTTTGTTTTGATGAGCAATGTTTGTCTATCAAGTTTTTCCGTATCTTGCGTTGTTTTTCCAAAAATATAATTACTTGTCCTTATGAAAAAGTAATTCACCATAAAGGGGGAGGGTCGGTAAGGCCGGTTTTTGGCCTAATTTATTTTTGGACCAAAAAATCTGAAAAAATCATGGTAGTATCTTATAAGTATCCCGAGTCGATTGCACGCTAAACGGACTACCCTCCACCCCCCAGCCACCCCCACCCCCCTACAAATATAGGAAACACCACTACCCACCAACTGTATTTTCGAGAGATTTGACACTCTTAAACATGTATTCTGAGGTTAGCTCGTGTTTACTATGGTTTTCAGGGTCGCCGAATACAAACCTGGCGTCCTTTGACTTTTATCGCGTCAGGTTCAAGGTCATTGGAAGGTCAAATCGAGAGGAAACGGTAAAAAAATCCAAAAAAATACGTTATAGGTTTTTGGAGTCGCTAATTACGAATCTGGCATCCGTTGAACTCTATCGCTTGAGGTTCAAGGTCATTTGAAGGTCATTTGAAGGTCAAATCGAGAAAAAACGGTAAAAAATAAAAAAAAAATGTTATAGGTTTTTGGGGTCGCTGATTACGAACCTGGTGTCCGCTGACCTTTATTGCGTCAGGCTCAAGGTTTAAGAGTGTCAAATCTCTCGAAAATACAGTTGGTGGGTAGTGGTGTTTCCTATATTTGTAGGGGGGGTGGGGATGTCTGGGGTTGGAGGGTAGTCCGTTTAGCGTGCAATCGACTCGGGATACTTATAAGATACTACCATGATTTTTTCAGATTTTTTGGTCCAAAAATAAATTAGGCCAAAAACCGGCCTTACCGACCCTCCCCCTTTGTAGATCTTTTACGGATGCATATTTTTCGTTTTATTATCTTTTTTGGGGTTCGAATTTCATATAAATATAACATCTTCTCTGATGTGAATGTAAAAATGATTATCAATGCACTGTTTGATTTTAGAAATATTACATAAATTACATATAAGATTATCATAATAAATATTTTAGTTTTCTTAAAAAATCTAAAACTGAAATTTGGGCAGCATACAAAATAATGGAAAATAAAAAATCACATTTTGCAGTCAAACTATGCAAGATACGAAAAAAGATGACTTGCCAAAAATTGTGCATTTGAAAAAGATAAAAATAACATTGAAAATGAGCAAATTCAGTTTATGCAAAAACGACAGAAGTTACAATAAAATGTTTAATAACAATTTTTTTAAAAGGATGCACATTTTTTTAAACGAGACAATGAAAATACGTCTGTTTTAATACCAATGTCTGTTATGCTTAAACTTGCGAGCCAAACGAACCGCCCACAACGCTTGATGAGAATGTACCCGCGAGGGGGGCAGATTTTTTGTCAGTTGTTTATGACAGTGAGGTGAAAGTGGAAATGAATGAAAAGGCTACATAATTGACACCCTCTATAAATACAAAATTCTCTTTTGCAGAAGTCGATGCTTGGGGTGATGATGCTGTAAATGATCATGGTAGAGATGGTACTCCACTTCATAATTACCACCGAACAGGTAATGACCCCCCCCCCTCGCTGCATAATTGCTTAGCTAACGACTAACAGCTTTTTTTCTAGTGTACACAAATTTCATAAATCACTTTTTGCAGCTTCCCGTATTTGGGCTGAACATGGACATACTCATCCCACTGAATATGAACCTAGTAATGCACAAAACCTGATCTTTATAACAAAAGTGATAAATGGCCTTACTGCCGATTGGCATGTACTATATGGAGTTCTCGTTCCTGATTTAAGAATTGCAACGTGCAATGGTCCAAATGGATACGTCATAGTTGAGTTCAGTGATAGCGTACGATTATATGCATGCATGAAACCGTATGCGTTATTTGAAGATTCTACTACCAACGGGCAGTCGGGGAATATTGGTGATGTTCCAGTATTCCTCGCTCATGTATACAGAGAAGGCACGCCTGAATTGGCAGCCGATCTTGCGCCTAGAGATGAAAGGTCAAGATTAAACTCTCATAGACTTCTATTTCATGGTGAATCTGAAATTGAAAGGCTACATTCGCAACCAGTCGGGCACGTACGTTACATAAAGTCTGTTCGAATTAATGCAAATCATTCGTTTGATATTGATGGAGACTTGTATAATTTCGCTCATCCAAACCACAGATTTTAAATCGAATCCAAGAGATTCGATTCGGTAAACCATCCAGGTCAAAGAATTCCTGACTAATTATTTTTAAAAGGCTTGTTGTACTGTAATGAATAATGGAGTGAAAAACTTTCAAAATAACAGTCAATAAAATATGTCAAGATACCATTATATTTTTGTAACATCCACCCCTATATGTAGACTTGTATGCACCTAAATGATATGCAGTGATTCCATTTCTGGTGACAGATCGAGTGATGTTTTATTTCTCATGCCTCTGTAGCAGACGCAAGGTGTCCGATTAGCCCACTAAGTTGGAGAAGTTCCTTGCACACACTTAAATCGTGCGAGAAGGAACTCGCCCAGTTCTTCGGACACCCCTGATCACACGCATGCTCACAAACTTGAATTCACGACAACAAAAAGATGAATTCTCAACGAGAAGACATTGTTTTGAAGTTATTTTTCTAATAAAAGAAATATTTGCCTGTTCTATAAAATAATAAAATTTTAAACAAAGGAATAAAAAATTTAACAAAAATGATTTATTGTTGACCGAATATATGATAGCAGAATTTCCAAAGAAGAAGAATTAATCTTGGACTAGAAATAATTGGATTTTCTGATTGGGTTCTATTATTTTACTTTGCATGTAAGTACACCAGAGCAGCGTTTTAGTTTCAGTGTCGGGGGTTGCCTGCAAATAGCCTTGGAACTAAAGGTGTTCGCACAAGAAAATCCGTTGCAGTGCCCTTGAGACGTCTTACGGTGTTCGTACAAAAAAATACGTGTGAGCAATGCTGGAAACGGCTCACGCACGAACTGTCCGTGCACAAACACAGAGCGCCAACCAATCGCGTTCGATCTGTCGCGCTGCGAGCTGACTACGTCCAGTTCACCTATCAGACCGCCGCGCCGCTCAAGAAGCAGAAGTAAACAGGAGTAAACACACCAATGTTGGCAACGTGGCTAACGTGGCAACGTGGTTAAAAATTGGCGTTTGTATACATAAAATAGTACTCTCTCAAAAAAATTCAAGACCATAAGCTAATCTTTAAAAAAAGGTATTTATTTTGAAAAATTAGGGAAAATCGTGGTTTAAAATGATACATGGAATTTGCCTGTTCTGACAGTTTTATTAATGGAAAAAAATAATTTTGTAATATTATTTTTACATATTATTATAAAAAAAGAACCGGAATCAGTTGGATAATAATCATTATCTTCAAAGTTCTCTTCCTCACCTGAAGACTGTCTATCAATTGCTTCTTGATCATCGCCGTCTTCTTGCAGCTGAACTCCGATGCTGCGGCTTAGCAAATGATAGGTCATACTTATTTCACTATTTATTAAAAAAGAACACTTAATTCCGAAATAATTTTTTTTTAACTATAAAAATAATACTTAAGATTGATATTCACGATCTATGAAAATACACTTTAATAAATTTTCAATTTTTTTCATAAAAATTTACACAGCTGATAGAGCGGGTACTTTGTACCCCAACCTATATTTGAAGCGCTCTCCAAAGCAGCTAACGCTACACTGACCTACCTTGTTTCTAACATATAGCTTGGCATCTCAACTAACGCTAGACGGAGTGACAGAGCCCAATTCCGCTTGTAACATAGTTTCATATTCGTTGAAAAATGGTCTGGGGTCCAATGAACCCCCAGTGTCATTTAAGGGTTAAAAATGTCAAATGGGATCCTATATTTCTTACCGCAGATTCAGATTCTTTATCAAGAAATACGTGAGCTTTATTCAAAAATGTTTTTCGTTTTGCACCAGATGGCGCTGGATTGGCGAAAAAACATTGCTGACTGTTTGAGGAATGCAGTCAATGAATGCACCGTCCTACATATGACCCAAAATAAAAAACTACAATTTTACGTATTATTGTTACTTTTTAGCAATTTACGTAGTCTTTTTTGTACAAATAATTACTAATAAACGATTTTAATATTTACCATTACTTTTAAAACAATTTTCAATTCTTTAAGCAAATGTAAATTATTTAAACAATTATTGATTCCCAAAAAATGTAAAAAAAATAATCGTATTTTCTGATTGAAATGCAATTGTTTATCATTATTTGAAGTCGTGAATTTTTCTAGCAACATTTTGTAATTATTTAAATAATTATTTGTGTATTTTCAAAATTTCAAAGAATTGAACTCGAGATATCAAATTTCTTCTGAAATTAGTATCCTATGCTACGTTTTGTTGAATAATAACATTATTTTAATACATTTATTTTAATGTTCAATAAATTTCTATTTGTTTAAACAATCTTTTTTGCTCTAAAAGTTCTTGTATGGCTAAACAAATGAAGTAAAATAGAACACATACAATTAGGTTTTTGACTGTGTACTTTATAAAAAGAATACATTAGTACTTTTTACTTGTTTATACAAATATAATTTCTTAAAATAATTACTTTTCCAAAAATACTTTAAAAACCCTAATTAATTTTGTGGCTCTATTTTTATTATATATAGTTCTGATAGCGGGAGGCTCAATTATAACTTCCTAATGCAACTTCCAAATCTTAGGTTAGACATGGCTGTCGACATTTAAACTAAAGCCGGCGTGTACAAAAAAGTCATGACCGTCTACATACAAAATTAGGTATTTTCACTTCAACTACCAGCTACCATCACTTCGTTGAATGCCAAAAATCTAGAGGAAATTTCTTCGAACGCCCAGGCATCATTTTCGATGCAGACGGTCGCGACTTAATTCTTACATCCCAGCTTTGGTGGTTTAAATTTCATGCCGGTTTTGACTAACCTAAGATTTGGATATTATATCACGCCAAGTACAATTTTTATTTTAAGACACTAATAGTCAGCATGTGTAGGACCTAATTTCAAATTTGAATGTTACTCTCTTTCCAGCAGATGACTTGTCATTCATTGTTATGATTGTTACTTTCCTGACACTTAAATGACAGATTCTAAATTTGCTTACTTTTACGAGTAGATTCCAACTGCTTATACTCAATTGATCACTTCAAATAGCTCCGAAGTAAGTGCAAAAAAGTGATTGAGGACATCTGTTGTGAACTGACGATATTACATGATGCTAAGAATTCCACAGCAACTCTTTCAAACTCAAAATTTAAGGAATACAAACTTTTTTTACTTTTGGCCAGCTTTTTGCGATTTTTTCTATGAGTTTTGATATTAAATTTGACTTCTAAGTGTACAATATAAAATTTACAATAAAATTTTACTTTAAAGTTGTTTGGAATAACGAAAGTTTGAGCGCGCCCAGGACGCGCGACTGCTGGTTTTCACGTTCGATAACAGATTTATCTTGCGCTTCGTGCTCGATTTTTGTATTTCCCCGATCTTTACAACAAATTTGTAGCTCTTTTTTGGTTAAATAACTTTCATCTACTTTTTTTGTTACTTGTGTCATGTTTCCAGAAACTTAATTTTTTTATTTCTAATATTTTGCGTATGTTGCATAGTTCAGATCCTACGTTGTTCGCCCTAAAATTCTGATTTTCCTTTTTTAATAGGGGGATAACGAACTCGGGCACGTACGTTACATAAAGTCTGATCCAATTAATCCAAATCACTCATTTGATGGCGATGGAGATTTATTTCATGTCCCGGAACAAGAGTAAAGATCTTAAATCAAATCGAAGAGATTTGATTCGTTAAGCAACGTAGGTCAAAGAATTCATCTAACATGAATCGATCTGAAAAGTCGTTGAACTTTCATTGACTATTTATTTTTAAAAGGCTTTTTGTACTAATGAATTATTAATGAAAAGATTGTTCATTACACTTTTCAAAATAACACTCAATAAAACAAAGTATTTGAAGAAACTGTTACATTTTTTGTAACACCCACCTCTACTTACACGAGTTACCCTCTCGAGTCGACTTTCCCTCACGTCGCTGACTGACCGTGAGCGCTGTACCGAGTCTTGCCATCGGGTGGTCCTGTTTGTCCTAATAAGGAATAAAATACAAAAAATAAGAATTTATAATTTTTCAATCAGCAATTTGAAAATATTATAGTCGGAATCTACGTCTTTTTGCGATTCCAACGATATGTCACTTCCAATCGAAAGATTATAATTAGAATAAGTTGTCGCAGATTTTATTTTATGTTTTGACAGTGGCTATCTAGCATCACAGAATTTTCTATAGTGTAGTTAAAAATGCAACATTTTATATTGTAGAAAATTTTTGCGTTGACAATTGAACTATTGGATTATGCAGAAAACTTGAAAGTTAAAAATTCCACTGCTGAAATTTATAGAAAATTCGTCTGTTTTTAATTCAACTATTAAAATTTATATTAAATTTGTCTCTTGGAAATCGAAAAAAAATGGATATCCAACTAAAATGATGAAGGTTTCAACCAAAAAAGAATAATTTTGAGCTATAAAAATTAATTTTAAATAAAAAAAAGGTGTTTCAACCAAACAGACGAATTTTCAAATAAAATAATAAATCGACAAAAAAAATGTTTAACAACTCCACGTTACTATAAAATTGTAAAATGTTTTAATTTTCAGCTGCCAAATCTTTTAAAGTATAGAATTTTAAGTATTACTTTAAAATTGTTTCAGTTTCACATTACAGTTTAAAATTAATTATTTAATTAAGCTTTTCCCACTCTCAAGTGCTGCCTCTTGTGGCGTGGTCCTGAACCATCATTGTTATATCGTTGAGACGAAAAATTGCAACGTGAATTTCATTACTGCAAAATTATTGAAAAATGGGAAAACCGAAGAAAAGTGAACTCCATAATAATGATTCAGAGATTGAAGAAAACAAAAATAGAAAGAAAAATAAGAAGATTGAAAAAAATGGTGCTTCCATTTGAAAGGTGAATAGAGACCTGTAGATGTGAGGCTGATGTCGGATAAAGAAAAAGAAGTAGTCACCGATGAAAGTGCCAAAAATAAAGAGCCACCTGAGAAATCCGTTGACGAAGATTCATCAGTTTCTAAAGATAAAAATCCTGTAGTTTTAGTTATCGAACATAACCAAGCTGACGGTGCAATAGCTCCCCCTGTTGAATATAATATTTTAAAACTCTTTGGCGACGATCCTTCAGCTTCTCAAGTTGCAACGGTACAATTTCACCCTGACTTAGGCTCAAGATGGAATTCATAGCTAATAATAGAGTTCCCAAAGATTTAAAGTATTAACTTTTTTTAAAAACATCCATGTAAAGGAAACATTGCAGCAGAAGCACCTGCTTTCAAACTGGAATTACTGGCTTCGATTGAGGAAACATCAGTAAAAAGAGATTGACACTTTATAGAAGCTAAAAATACGGCTGGATCAGCCATATCGGCCTTGGGAACAGTTACCAGTATGCTAATGCATAATCCGGAAAATGAAAGTGATAGACTGTATCTTTTCGAATTGCTCTCCGATTCCGGAAAATTAATAGCTGATTTATGTTACACTGAATCGATGGCCAGAAAGGCTTACATTTGATCAACTATTTAAAGAAAATTAAGAATATATTAAATGAAACTATTTGGATTGCTATTTGGAGGAGGCTTATAGGAAAAAATAAAGGCAGCAAAGTCAATTGAAAATATCAAACCAGGTAAACTGAAAAAGTGGGCAATCGTCAAGGATACGTTTCAAGAACTCCGTTCAATTACAGGCTCAAGAACAACCAGGACTGAAGGCATCAGACTCAGGCGCAGAACTCATAGAGTTCTCAGAGCTTTCAGAATTCTCAAAGAAAACCCCAACTGAACTGGCGATAAAAACTGTGTCAGCGTCAAACATATCAGAAACGTTAAGGGTAAGAGTTATTGCTGGATAGCTAAAGAATTATAATCAAAATTGGCGATTGATTACTACAGACAAATTTATTCTTAATTATATTAAAGGCTATAAAATTCCATTTATCAAAAAACCTGTGCAATCTACATTGCCCACAGAAGCTGACAAATCTGAGACAGAAGTCAAGATAATAAGGCTTGTATGGTCTGTCATGGTCAGTTTCTATCCGCATATTTTACAATTAAAAAAACAGAGGGATCTTAGAGATTCATATTAAATCTTGAGAAATCAAATTTGTTTCCTAACGCTTTCAACTTTGAAGTGGAAGATGTTAGGACCGCAACAAAATTATTAACGCCGGATACCTTTCAGCTTCAATATATGTTACATATGCCTTTTTTCTTTAGCCAGTACATCCGAACAGTAGAAAATTTTTGAGATTCAAGTCCTTAAACAGATTATTTGAATTTACATGCCTTCCATTTGGCCTTTGCTCAAATCCGATGATTTTTACAAAAGTAATAAAACCGGTAGTAAATGTAATTGGAACGAACGGTCACCCTTCCACTGTCTATCTTGATGAAATCCTATGTTTTGGTAATACCTTAACTAAATGCCTGAAAAATTCTACAGAAACTGTAAAACTTTTTGAGAAATTAGGACTCCTAGTAAACTATAAGAAAAGCAACGTCAGTTCATTATAAAGGTGCACTTATTTAAGTTTGATAGTAGATTCTGAGGGACGTTATGCGCATCTTATATTCCTTCGAAAGAGAATGTAGAAGTTGATAGGTCTCCAAGGATTGATAATAATGATACGAAATGGGAATTGAAAAACTCTGCTCACCAAAGTAATAGCAAATGTCTATGGTGATCCTGAGATAGATCTTTTTGCTTCGCGAGTTAAAAAAAAGTGATAATTACTGTTCATGACATAGGGTCCCTAGGTACTTTGCTGTCGACGCATTCACTATTCCATGGTATAAACGATACTGTTTAATTACTATTTTCTTCTTGCAGGAAAATAAAAAATCGACTAGAAGTGTCGTCCAGCAGGCGTTCTTAAATGAAGACATTTCGGAAGCTGCTGCGGATATATTTTATGCTAGGAAAGTGAAGAATTCGTTGCTCTAAAAGCAATCTTGTAAGAAACCATGCAGAAACCGTAAGTGTTCTTAGTAGATGAGCTAGGTCGGTTCCAACTCAAGATTCCTACCTTATCGACATGGAGAAGCTGTTAACTTTAGTAGTTCATGCCCGTGCTAAGCTTCGAGAACATTATCGAGGGGTCCTGAGAACGTCTCAGAATAATAATATTGTGCAATTGTCTGGAACTAAATTCATGTAAACAGGTTTAAGATTATTGCAGGTGCAGACGAAATTTGACAATTTGTCAATACTTTCAACTAAAAATTCCTGTGAAAAAAATTGTTCTGCAGTCTAGAATCTTCTCGAACATTGAAACAAAGAGGTAGATATATTACTATTAGAGACTGCTTCGAAAACATGCTTGATGGCTTTATCATGAAATGTTATTTTGCGACTTATGAAAAGAATTTTTATCTTAAAGAGCTTCAAGCTTCTTTTAAATGACGTATTTTGCGTTGCAATAGAATTGTATCTCACACGTGTAGATTATAATGTAGAATCTTCTAGAACAATGTTGCATAATAGGATGCAAAATCGGGAAATTTTGAAAAAATATCAGAAATTTGGTGGAGGGAGTAAGCGTCTATAAAAGGAGGCTAGCTCTTCTCTTTCATTTGTTTATTGTCGAATGTCAGATTGCAAGGAAGAAAAGCAGAAAGGGTTAAAAAGTTGTTTAAACGTAGTTCTGAAGAGCATTCGAGAACTTAAACAAGTGACACAAGTGCGAGTAGATTTACAAACTCTAACAAGGTAATTTGAAACTGGGAATTTCGAAGATAAAAATCAGTGAAAAAGAAAATGGATTTCGCAAAACTAAATAAAATCGCTCTCAGTGCAGACTTACATACAGCTTGAAATAAAATGCTACATGAATCTGCATACAACCCGAATTCATTATTAACAAAGCAAATTGTTGTCGATGATGAATTTAAAAAAGACGGCAGGTTCGCCTCAGCAGTAAAACTGCAGGCCAGTCATCCTTGTGAAAGTTTATTACTGAATTCTGAAGAGTGGAAATGATTAAAAAGTTACTTTAACTTCATTTCACTGTTTTTCGATATTCAAGAAAAGCAGCCGTGTATCGACTGTGGAATTTCCATATACATATTCCTTTATTTTTTAGAGATTATATAGTGACTTTGGAACAAAATAAAGAAATCCAAAAATATTATGCATTTCTTCTGCAAAAAACGTTTCCTGTTCTCCAGAAAGTCAGCCCTTGTATAGACCGGTATCTTCTGGAACAGTGTTATGCCATTTCAACCTGCAAAGAATGTCGTGTTTGACACCATCGCCGAAAGTGCTTGCCGTGATTTAAAATCGCCTAGTGTGCAAAATTTAAAATCTCATATACAAAAAAATTATGTAAGATTGAAAAGTAGGGCGATAAAAAATAATATCTACTTATCTAATGCGATTTGAAAGCCTGTTACTAAAACTAACTTTGCCTAACTTTGCCGAGTTCTTGTTCATAAAAAATACCTGCAATATTTTTACCTTGATAATCTGTAATCATACACGTCACTTGTTCAGCGTCCTTGACATGCCTTATAGTAAATACACTGAAGCCTTTTTTATTTTCAGTTGCAACCATTGCCTGTCTCCCTTATTTCAATTCCTCCGTAAAGCGTTACTTCTTTTTGCGAAGTTCCGGGAATGCAGACAACTTTTTCGAGGAAATATTCTAAACGTAAAAATAAGTAAGTGTCACGATATACAATCAAATGTCCCAAATTTGAAGTTAGAGTACCCGATCGGATACACTAACCTCAAATTTTAGATATTTTATTTCGTGACACTGAAAGGTCGTTGATCAAGAAAATAATGGAACACGACTGAGAAAATAGATTCAACACTTTGAAAGGTTACTATTCAGACTTTTATAACTTATATTTAAGTTTCGTATATTTTCTCCAAAAAGTCGTGTGCAGTATAACAGTACAATGTACTAAACTTCCTGACGGCTGACATTCTCACCTATCCTAGCATTTCGCGGTACGACATTCTAGAAAACTCACCATTCCGCAAAATATTTAAGCCATTTTTTTATTCTATTATATTGATTTTCAGTTGGAAAATTGTCGTATGTCCAGAAAAAACTTTGGAAAACATTAGCACGTATAAAGCGCTAACGGGCTGCGACTTTATCAACTGCAAAAATCGCGTACGTCTATAGCTTAAATAATATCGACCAATCTCCACATGTACGTCTCCGCGCACAGCACCTTTCGACTATGCTGCTGTTTTTTAGGACACGGTCGATTGCGAGGATCAGAAATTCTAGCAATAACTACACCACAGTTACAAAACTCAGGGTCTATTTATCTGTATCATTATTGATAGTATTTATTGATTTAAAACATACACAAACTTTCTAGCACATGTGCAAAAAAAAGTTTGCTTACGGGGGATGCCGTAGAGGTGGGGGCCTCACCAGATTAGATATTAATAAATTTTTTCGTTTTAAGGCCGGAGAAGTAAGAGGAACTCATTTTGTTTTGTACCATATTTTAGTTTCCTTCGCATAGTCTGATGTGTAGTATCGTTATAAGATGAAACAAAATCTTCCAAAATATCTATCCACTTATAATTACCCTGCAAGCTAAATTGCATCTACATTTTATTTTTTAGAGTAGGATTAAATAACTCGCAAATAGACGCTTTTAAATTACTAAATGTCGAGTACAAATATATCTTGGACAATTTCATAAGATTTTAAACTGTGAATTGAAAAATTCTTTTCCTATATCAACGTGTACATTTTCTTGTACTCGTCCCTTATCAAGTACATATTCCATGGCTGTAGCTACATCCTTACTCTTTTTGGATTTAACGGGGACAGTCAGCGAAAATTTGGAAAATATGTCAATTACGGTTAAGATCTACTTGTATCCTTTGTTTACTCTCTCGTATGGCTGCATTTGAACAAGATTAGCTTTTCAAGTCTCATCAACATCACGAATATCGAAATGTCAACGGTGGAAATTTCTTCTAACCGACTTGTGCAGCTCCTTCACCAACTGCAGCTTCTCAACCTAAATTTTTGAGTGCATTCTGTCTTGTGTCTAATTTACTAATGAGTTTGGAATTTCAATACACAAAATTTTCAATTGATTCAATGTCAATTTTTGCATTTTAAAAAAGTTTATCCGTGGAATTTCCCAGAGTTTTAATCATCATTTAATTATAGACTACTTCAGTTCGCAAAGTAGCTATGTCCTTCAGATGTGACTTCGAACCAATTCCAGGAGGAGCACGACTTGTACTTTCTGCTCGCTTGGAATGAGGTCCGAATACATCCATCCTCATCTTGCAAATGATGAAAATCTTGACAAACACTCTTTGACAAACACTCCAAAAAATATAATTTCAGCTTCTCGTAGTTCTTCGATAATTGATATAATATCGTTGGTCTGACTTGCATTTCGAACTGCTTGAGGTGCCAGCATTTAGTGTAATCGATCTACCAATTCATTAAGATCATCCCAATAAATTTAATCCATCAGACTTTTCTCTATAGCAATCATTTGTTGTGGTATCATAGTTTTACCTGATAATGATTTCTGGTATTTACTTCGTCTATCTTTATTATTTTTTTTTTGGAGATGTGGGAATTAATTTAATTATAAAGTATTTTTTCGGTACGAATAGCCAGATTTCTTTGGCATAAGAAGACACTGCTGAAGCTGCCAAATATAAAAACAGGAGTATTGAAAATAGAATAAAGAATACGCTATTATTTTTAGAATATATCATTCACTTATTAAAAACATGGATGAAAACATCCATTTTTTAAACATGTTAATTGATTTTTTCTGCTTAAAACTTTAAAAAATTTAAAAGTAATATTTATTACTAATAATTATATTAATAATTAAAAATTATCAATATTTAGATTAAAACAAGCATTTTTTCACTAGTTATAATTGTTTTTATAATATTTGTGGGCATTGAAGGTGAAACTATTAAAAAAGGAATAAGAAAAAAAAGTTCCATACACGAGCGCCTATCGTAGACTCTGTAGCCTAGACTCCTACAGTCTAAACCATTGTTAAGTCCCTGATATATCGGACGCTCCACTATTCAACCGGTAGATGTTCAGTACCGATTCCTTTCAACCCTTTTTTCTCGTGAACCGCTTTCTATTTAAGCAAACGGTTCAAGCTTTTTAATTTCATGTTAGACCCTCTTACTCGAACAATCATGATTAAAATCTATGTTCCCTGTTACGCGTGCACTAGTCTCTTTTGATTTAAAACATTTGTATATTTGCGACCCAACTTAATTATACAGTTCAAATCATATTCATGTTTTAAAGAAATTGTACCAAAAAGGGTAAATATACTCATAAGAAATTCAAAATACCTTCTTATATATGTCTAATATAATACCGATTTGTAATTTAAAATCTTTTACTTACCTACAAAATGTTGAAATACCGCTGGTGCATGTCACGCATGCTTTCTACAGTTTCTGTACTCGCGAGTGAGCAAACGTTGAGAGGCGTGGCTTAAGACCTCCGTTGTAAGAAACCCATACCGAATTCGGAAGGGTTTCTGACAACCATGGTACGGTCAAGTGAAAACATTTTTCAAAAGGCGATATGGCTTTCAAAACCTTCAAAACATACACTCGAGCTGTAATACTAAGCGCTTTAGGCTTTGGTACGAGGGTAGTTCAAGAAGTCCTTAGAATTACCAACAGATGTCGCGCGAATCGCTCCAAATCATCTGTTTTCAGTCAGCACCACTCCCGACTAGATATATGGTGCAGTCACAGTCCACATCTTCTGAGTTTA
>NC_046660.1:12408295-12412909 GCF_010883055.1 Belonocnema kinseyi
TCAGTGCTGTAACTTGTAAACGCGTAAACATAAATGGCTGAAGTTTTGACAGGCGTCATTTGAAGGATCAAGCTCGACGAAAATGGTTCACATTAGTGAATATTAATACCATCTCTTAGAATTTTCAGGTACTTATCAGACTGCCTAGTAATACCCAATACAACAAAGTATTTGAAGAAACCGTTATATTTTTTGTGATACCCACCGCGCTGTGTCGAGCCATGTCAGCGGAGGTCCTCTTTGTCCTAATGAGAAATAAAATACGAAACATAAGAATTTATCATTTTTCAATCAGCAATTTGAAAATATTATAGTCGGAATCTACTTCTTTTTGCGGTTCTAGCGATATGTCAGTTCCAATCAAAAGATTTAAATTAGAGTAAGTTGTTGCAGATTTTAGTTTATGTTTTGAATCTGGCTGGCTAGCATTACAGCATTTTTCGTAGTATAGTTAAAAATGCAACATTTTATGTTGTAGAAAATTTGTGCGTTGATCATTGAACTGTTGAATCTTGTGGAAAAGAAAATAATTCATTTTTATCTCAATAGCTAAATATTCAACTACAATGATAAGGTTTCAACCAGAAACGAATTATTTTCAGTTAAAAAATTGATTAAAAAAACAAGACGAGTTTTTAACCAAAGAGCCGAATTTTTAAGTAAAATGATGAATCGACAAAAAAAATGTTGAACAAATCTATGTAATTATAAAATTGTAAAATTTTTTAATTTTCAGTTACCAAATGTTTGAAAGTATACAATTAGATGTATTCCTTTAGAGTTGTTTTAATTTTACATTACAGCTTCAAATTATTTATTTAACTAACCATTACTTTTAATGATTTTTTAACTGTAAAATGTTATTTTAACAAAATTTTTTTGAAATTTATTATCTCCAGTTTTAAGAATAATATTAATAATTATAATATGAATAATTATATTTCAAGTTTTGTTTTTCGAGATGACAACGTAGTAGATCTTAATCTACCGGAATACTGACAATGTGTAGAGCCTAATTAAAAATATATATATAGCTAGCCTTCAAGTGCTGTCTCTTGTGGCGTGATCGTCAACCATCATCCATATTTCGTTGAGACGGAAAATTGTAACGTGAATTTCATTACTGCATAATTATTAAAAAATAAGAAACCCGAAGAGAAGTAAACGCCATAATAATGATTCCGAGGTTGAAGAAATCACAAATAGAAAGAAAAATAAGAAGATTTGAACGAAAATTATGCTCATATAAGAAAGGTGAATAGAGGTCCGTAGAAGTTAGGTTGACGTCGGATAAAGAAAAAGTGGTAGTCACCGATGTGTTGTCACTAGGTAAGATTAATTATATATTTTATATAAAATGGTTGAACTCTTGCAAAGCTGGGATATATACCATACTTTTGAGACGACGGAGCCCTCATAAAGTGTGGGACATATGTTGAACACTGACAGACTTGATGAACTCAATGATTGATCCGGAACTACCTTTTGTGTGTTTGCAGAAGAAAGTGCCAAAAATAAAGAGCTACCTGAGAATTCCGTTGACGAGGATTCATCAGTTTCTAAAGACAAAAAGCCCGTAGTTTTAGTTATTGAACATAACTAAGTGGACGGTGTAATATCTCCCCCTGCTGATGAGAATATTTTAAAATTCTTTGAGGACGATCCTTCAGCTTCTGAAGATGCAACGGTACAATTTCACCCTGATTTAGCCTCAAATGGAAATCATGGCTAAGTAATAGAGTTCTAAAAGATGCAAAGGATTAAATTTAGAAAAAAAAAACATCCATGTGAAGGAAACATGGGACTAGAAGCACCCTCCTTAAACCGGGAATTACTTGCTTTGATGGGGGAAACGTCAGTAAAAAGACACCGAAACTTAATTGAAGTTAAAAATAGGGTTGGATCAGCCATGTCGGCTTTCGGTACAGCTAATAGTATGCTAATGTATAATTCGGAAGATGGAATTGATAGACTGGATCTTCTTGAATTGCTCTCCGATTCCGGAAAATGAATAGCTGATTTAAATTACACTGAATCGATGGCCAGGAAGACTTACATTTTACCAACTCTTGAGAAACAAATTAAAAATATACTGAATGAAGCTATTCGGATTTCTATTTGAAGGAACCTTATAGGAATAAATGAAGGCAGCTAAATCAATTTAAAATATCAAACCAGGTGAACTGAAAAAACCCCACTTGCTAGCCATCTCCAAGTGAGGGATCGTCAATGATACTTTTCAAGAGCTCCGTTCAATCATAGGCTCAAGAACAACTAGGACTATAGGCATCAGACTCAGGTGAAGAACTTACAGAGTTTTCAGAGCTTTCAGAATTCTCAAAGTAAACCCTAACTCAACTGGCGATACAAACTGTATCCGCGTCAAACAGATCGGAAACGTTAAGTGTATGTGTAATTCCTGGAAAGTTAAGGAATTATATTTAAAATTGGCGATTGATTACTGCAGACAAATTTATTCTTAGTTAAACTAACGGCTATAAAATTCCATTTATTAAAAACCTGTGCAATTTACATTGCCCACAGAGGCTGGTAAATCTGAGACAGAAGTCAATATGATAAACCTTGTGAGGTCTGCCATGGTCAGTTTCTATTTTCCTATTTTACAATACACAAACCAAATGGATCTTGGAGATGCAAATTAAATCTTAAAAAATCAAATTTGTTACCCAATGCTTCCCAGTTTAAAATGGAGGATATTAGGACCGCAATAAAATGATTAACCCCAGATACCTTTTAGCTTCAATATATTTTAAATATGCCTTTCTTCTTTAGCCAGTACATCCGGATAGTAGAAAGTGTTTGAGATTTGAGTTCTTAAGCAGATTATTTGAATTTACATGCCTGCCATTTGGCCTTTGCTCTAGTCCAATGAATTTTACAAAAATAATTAAACCGGTAGTAGATGTAATTAGAACGAATGGTCAACCTTCCACTGTTAATCTTGATGACATCCTATTTTTTGGTAATACCTTAACTAAATTCCAGAAAAATGTTATAGAAACTGTAAAAGTTTTTGAGAAATTAGGACTTCCAGCAAACTATAAGACAAGCAACGAAACTCCATTAAAAAGGTCAACTTATTTAGGTTTCATAGCAGATTCTGAGAAATATACTCTAGAACAGACTAATAAGAAAAGAAAGCATTTAAGAAAACTAGTTAAATCATTTTCTAGAAGAACCAAGTGTACAATTAGGGAGCTCGCAGATATGTTTGGATCTCTAGTAACCATCGCCCGAATTACTATTTTTTCACAAGAAAATACAAAATACACCAACGGAAAGCCTTACTTTGATTGCAGGAGTGTTGTCCGGTAGGCGTTCTTAAAAAAAGGAAATTTCGGCTGCTACTGCAGATACAATGCTAGCATCGTTATCGGAAAATACTATTAGACAATGTGATGGATCTTTGAAGGAATAGTGCACGGAGAAAAAAGTCATAAATATCATGAATATCAAATAATAAAAAAGTGAATCCTAAAAAGGCGCGAGCAAAGTTTTTGTATTTATCCGGTCAATTCTTTACTTCAAAATTTCCTGGGCATAACGGCGTGAGTGTCTGATTTCAGATATTCGTTTTATTTCCTTAAGCTAATAGTTTTGATTTAACTAATGTTTGTACTGAAGATTCTATTCCGGTCCAATTTAGAAGTGGCGCAAAACTCATGTTTGGTAATATTTAAGTAAAGTGATTCTTTTTCTTTTCGCAAGCGCAAAATTACATTCTTGCTTTGTTTTTTCTTAAATTGAAAGATAAAGAAGTTATCGAACTCATTGTGTGCCAATATTTTAGTTTCTGCGAACGTGTAGTACTTTTAACAAGGTTTTTTTCTCGAAAGTGGTGGATTCTTTAAGAATATTCCTTTAAAGTTTGGTAGAAATAAGTAATAGCTTGAGAGCGATTATTTTTGTTTTATCAAAAGCTCTAGAAGGTAAAACCCAGGTAAAAAATAATTCTGAAATTCTATAAAAACTCTATAGAAGGTTGGACATATAGAGTTCATGTTGAGTTTCTGTAAATAGCCTTTTCGTTCTGTATTCATTCTATAGAAACTCTATGTACATTCTGTATAAGCTCCACAGTACTCTGAGTGTCCTTACTTATAAGGAATTTCTATGGAAAATCATGATTTTTTTTACCTGAGAGCAAAGAGCTGTTAGAGTCAACCAAATGAAATGGTACTGATAATTTTCAAAGAACAAATCTAAATTATTATTATTGTTATTCTACTCAGTATATATTAGATGTTACATCCTTTATCAAACAGTCTTAAATAATATAATTTTTTTAAAGTGTGTATAAAAATATTTTTTTCCGCTTTTTAAACATTATTATTTTCATTATATTTATTTACTTATCTATAAGTGCCAAAACATTAAGTTTGACTTGAAAGTCGCGGCAATTTCAAAACATCCTATTTCGCTTACGCGGCACCAATAAGGAGCGGAGTAAGTGGTAACACAACTCTCTCCAGAGGAACTCTACTTTAACCCATATTTTAAGGAGTTTAAGCAAATTAAAATGATTTGAATTCATTTTAGTCAATCTCGAAAGATTCTAAATGATTTTAAAAAAGTTGAAGTGATTTCAAAAAA
>NC_046660.1:12413009-12438609 GCF_010883055.1 Belonocnema kinseyi
ATTATTCAAAAAGATTTTAATGAATTTAAAAAGATTTTAATATATTTAAAGAAATTGAAATATTTTAAGGAGTTTAAGCAAATTAAAATGATTTGAATTCATATTAGGCAATCTCGAAAGATTCTAAATGATTTAAAAAAAGTTGAAGTGATTTCAAAAAAATTCGGAGGAATTTAAGGATTTTGAAGAAATCTTATAGGATTTTTAAGACTTCAAGTAATTTTAAGGAACCACTAGGGACTTGGCGGAATTTTAAACTTTCTTTTTAAAAAATCTAAAAATAGTTCAAAAATTTGGAAGGATTTAAAAGAGATTTGATGACAGTTTTAGTGATTTTAAAGAATTTTATGCGAGTTATTGAAAAGTTATTTAAATAGATTTTAATTACTTTGAAGAGATTTCAAGGGATATAAAAAAGTTCCAAGATTTTAAAGATTTTCAAGAAATTTTAAAAAATTTAAGAAAATTTAAAGGGTATTAATAATTTTAGTCAATTTTAAAATATTTTAAATGATTTTAAAGAAGTTAATGGGAGGTCGATAAAATTCGGAGGAGTTTAAGAATTTCTAAGAATTCAAGTGATTTTAAGGAATTACTAGGGACTTGACGGAATTTCAAAGTTTCTTTTTAAAGTATTTGAAAATAATTTAAAAATATATAAGGCTTTTAAAGAGATTTTATCAGATTTTAGGACAATTTTAGTCATTTTAATGAATGTCAAGAGAGTCATCGAAAAGCTAATTAAAAAGATCCTAATGAATTTAAAGAGATTTCAAGGAATTCAAAAAAATTCAACGATTTAAAAAATTTTCAAGAGCGTTTAAAAAGTTTAAGAAAATTTAAACGAGAATCTTTAAGTTTTGTCAATTTTGAAAGATTTTAAAGGATTTTAAAGAGGTTATTGGTAGTTAAAAAAAATTCGGAGCTGTATAATGATTTCTACGAATTCAAGTGATTTTAAGGAATTAATTGAGACTTGACGGGATTTTATAGTTTCTTTTTAAAGGATTTAAAAATAATTAAAAAAGTTTTAAGGATTTTCAAGAGATTTGATCAGTTTTTAAGACAGTTTTAGTCATTTTAATGAATGCCAAACGAGTTATTAAAAAGAGATTGAAAAAAATTCAAATATTTCAAGCATTTTCTAGAAAATTTAAGGGGTTTAAGAAGAATTAAAGGATTTTAACAGATTTGAATTAATTTTAGTCTATTTCGAGAGACTTTGAAAGATTTTTAATAATTGTCACACTAACTCTCACAACAATGAAACCTAACCTCTACCACAGTACATTATATGTTTTTTTTGGCCGATTGTCCAAATCGGACACTTTCCAAATTGCAAAACATAATTTTCTGATCTCATTTTCTAAAATCACCATCTGATCTATATGTCAGTTGTGCTACTTAGCTCGGTTGACAATTTGGCAATTAATTTGCTCATTAATTTTAAGTATCATCATTTTGGAGTGTTTTGTATGCGGAAATATGTGATAATTCACTATTTATTGCCCCCTATTTAAATGTAAAGTCAGTAAATGTAACTACGCCGTTGTTACCCTCGTTCAGGGTAAAGTCAGGTGTACTTTACCCACTTATCAATTACCTTGCTCGACGTTATCCTGTAAGCTAGCCGAATTTACCCAGAGTTAACGATGAACTGAAACACTATTTCATACCCCCAGTTTTTTTGGTGCAGAAAGTTTCAACCACGAGCGATTTTTCTGTCAATAATGAAACAAATCTCATCTAAAATGTTAAATTTTCAATCCAAGGGACGAATTAAAAGAAAAGTTGAATATAGGGTAAACAGGGGTATTAGCGACACCCTTCTAGTGAATGACACTGTTGGAATGAAAATGCTTTAAATAAAATTCCAGAGATATCAAATAAATACTTATACATGCATAAATATTCTTTTATCCGTGTAATTTGTATTTCAATATTTATTTAGGACAAAATAACTGAATTTATATTTATTAAATAAAATTTTTGTTGCCACCTACAGAAGGACATATTGACATTATAAAAATTAGTCATGGTAATTTTAAAGTCTTTAAAGGTTAGCAGAAAAGATATTTCGGATTTTTTAGTACTTTCAGAGGTTAGATGATTATTTTTAGTACTATAATTAAATAAATGTAAGTCATAAGTCATAATTTGCTTACTTTATTCCTAGGACATCGCCTTCGTACAATCTTTAATGTTCAATGTTTTTTAAATTGATTTTGGATTCACGAACCTCAAAAATCAATCACCGACCCTCCAGAATGAATTTGACAAATTCGTGAACTGATCAAATGAACATAACTACACAATATCGAAGGCATCGAAGGTAAAAACTTTGTCTTTTCTTTTTAAGAAACCAATAATTATACTAAATGATGTTCTTAATTCTCTAAGGTAACTACATTACGAAATATTTCTTACAAATAACTTTCTAAATTCGTTTAAATACAAAATCAATATCTGTGTCGTTCACTGAATTTGAATGAATCAAAAATAAACCAAAAAATCAGCATATAAATTAATATTTTTCTTTTTCTAAAAACTTTTTCTTAAGGTATCGGTAATACCCCTGTTTACCCTTCAGCCTTAAAAAAAATACATTTTCCACCGAAAGTCATTGAATTTTTAACAAAATAAGTTAATTTCCAACTTAAAAATGTCGATTTTATAGCAAAAATGGAATAGCTGCACATTCATTTAAAAATTCTTTTCTAACGAAACAAAAAAAAGATTTGCAACTAAAAGTATAAATCTTCAGGCAAAAAATGAATCTAGGAATTTAATTAGGAATTCAAGCTTATAAATGATTTTAATATCTTATTATAGCAGAAAATTCAGTCACTTCGATTAGTTGATTGATTCATCCAGCAATATTGACTGATTCACCTGTTAAAACCTGTCAAAGTTTAGTCAATAGAAATGATTGAATTTGCAATCAAAGCATGGTTGATTAATTGAATTAGTTAATTTTAGACAAATATGTTTTAGTTCTGTTTTATATGGCCCCGAAAAAAGCCCATAAGTGGAAAAATGGGTTTGCGAGGGTTTGGCGCTAATTATAATTTTTTTCAGTTATTTAAATGCGCATTGTTTCTAATAAATGAAACACTACTTTATACTGATAAATAGATGTTTCTATAAATTGTTTAAACATTTTTTTTTATGTTTTGAGCAAGTTTTCGTAGAATAGAGAAAAAAAGTCGTGGTTTAAAACAAAATTGCCACTTTTTGTGCGATTTTGAATTAAAGCAAGTTAGTTAACGTTAAGAGGGATAATTATTTAAACAATTTATTATTATTGTTAATAATATTATCTTCGAATAATCCTAAAAAATCCAGTTTTTCTTGATTTTCAAACTTTTTATCCACTTTACATTTGAATTAAATTAATATTAAATTCAATTTAGCAAAAGTAATTATCTGAACAAATTATTATTGTATACAGCTATCTTCTTTCTGCATCAGTACTAGATAGTTGCAGTTTTTTCTGAATTATTTATATTCTATTCCATATCTTAATCTTAATGCAGTAACAATTAATTTAAGTTAACAAAATAATTGTTTGGAAAATTAATTATTATCGATAATAATATCCTCTTTGCCTAATGGTAGAAAGGTGCTGTTTTTTATCATTTTTTAAAACCATTCATCTATTTTTCACTCATAGCGACTAACTAATTATTTCAATTAAGCAAAAATAATTAATTAAACAAAATATTATTGTTGATAACTATTGTTATATATATTAATGCCAGATAATTGCGGTTTTTTCCAGAATTTTTTAAAACTTTTAGTTCAATGTTCACTAAGTTAGGTCCTAATCAACATAAGTTTATCAGAATATTTGTTTGAACAATTTATTGTTGTTAATAACGATCTTCTTTTAAATAAGTGCTTGAAAGTTGCGGTTTTTTCTGAATCTCTTTCTTTTTCATGAATAGATTTTTTGGAAGGGGGGGGGGGGGTGATATCAATATATGTTTATCTTCAACTTTTTTTTACGCTTTGCAATAAATTTCTTGTTGTAATTTAAAACCAAACTTTTATAAGTCATGCACAGTCTTAGTCCTTCCGCATACTCCTAATTATTCCATTACATTCTCCTGTGTCTTGTGTAAGATAGTTTTTTTGTTTAAATTAATTTTTCTCGAACATTGAGAAAAGAGCAAAAATAATTCACTCAAAAAAGTTTAATACCAATTAAAAAATGATTTTTGCTGAGGTTTACTTATTATTTTTTCATAAAAAAAAGTCTAAGCAAAACTAAATATTTTAGAAACAAGTAACTTTCTAGCATTATTCTAAGAAAATATAGTTCCAAAGAATAATAAACTGCTTAAATAATCATTTTGTTAACATGTAATAATTATTACCTCACTAGGTGAAAAGTAGACATTAGGTTTAAGACTTCAGAAAAAACTGCAACTTTTTGCACTTACCTAAGAGAAGATAGTTATAAAAAATAATGAATTGTTTAAAAAACTATGTTTGTTAACTTGCTTTAATTATTGTTTTGCTAAGTTGAAAGAAGGTCAAAAGTGAAACAGTTGAGAAAAACCGCAACTATATAGAATTAATAAAGAAGAAGATAGTTATAGATAATAATAATTTGTTTAAATTATTATTTTTGCTAAATTTAATTAATTATTAATTCACTCTAAGTAAAAAGTAGACACATAGTTCTACATTTCAGAAAAACAGCAGCTTTTTAGATTATTCAAATTGAATGGTATTAATAATAATACATTGTTTAAACAATTAAATTTGTTACCTTTAAATAATTATTCAACTTACTTTTATTGCAAGTTGGACAAAAAGTGGACAATTTTTGAAAAAACTGCAATTTTCTCGCATTTTAATCAGCGAATATCATTAACAATTACAATAAATTGTTGAAGCAGTATGTCTCTTAATGTTAATTAAGAATAACCTCACTCTAATTGAGAAATTTACACTAAGTGCAACATGTTTGAAAGAACCGTGGCCATCTGTCTCTATTCTGAGAGAAAATTGTGTACAAAAATAATAAATTGTTTAAACATCTAGTTATCAGTATAGATTTTTAAATAGAGTGAGGTCATACTTAGTTATTGTTAGAAATATGATTTCTTAAACAATATATTATTATTTTTAATGATTTATTCTTAGAATAATGCTGGAAAATTGCAGTTTTTTTTAAATTTCCGCTTTTTGTCAAATTTTTAATTATAGTGAGGCAAATAATTAATTAGAGATAACAAAATGAATTGCTTAAATAATTTATTATTATTTCAAATAATGTTTTAATTGAATAATGTTAGAAAGTTGTGGTTTTGTCTGAAATATTGATTTTTTTACTTAATTAGTAAACTTATAATTAATGCAAGTTGCAATACATGATTGTTTAGATGATTTATGATTGTTTATAATTATATTTTCTTAGATAATTACATTATAGTTGCGGTCTTTTTTTAAAATTTTCATATTTTTATTAATTTTTCACTTAGTGATTCAGTAATTAATGCAATTAAGAAGAAATATTAAATATCATAAATAATTTAATCAAAATGGCTCTCAGCAACTAGTTCAAGGAAAATTAAATATACGTATAGAAAATTTAAAGAATATTTTAAATAACAACTGGACATAAAATTAACATTTTCGGGAGAAAACAGCAACTATCTAGCATGAATATAGATGAGGAGAGTTATAAACAATAATCATTTGTTTAAACAATTATGTTTGTTAAAATTAGTTTATTATAAAAAAATTAAAAATTGCATAAGAAAACCGAAACTATTTAGTATTAATATAGAACAAGATATCTATGAAAAATTATAATTTGTTCAAATAATAAAATGTTGCTAAATTAAATTGAAGTTCAACTCACTTTAAGTGAAAAGTGTACCAAAGATTAAAAATTTCGGAAAAAACTGCAATATCGAGTATTATTTAAAGAAAATATTATCAACAATAATAATAAATTGTTTAAACAATGATTTTTATTAACAATGTTTAGGTATTACCTCATTTTGACTGAAAATTGGACAAAAAGTGGACAATTTTTAAGAAAACTGCGACTTTCTATCTCTATTTTAGGAGCAAATTGCTAAAAACAATAATAAATTGCTCAAACAATTTATTTAAACGTATAATTTTCAGTATAAAGCAGTATTGTATGTTTTAGAAACAATTTGCATTAAAAAGAGCGAAAAATCATAATAAGCCCCAAGAATTCGCAAAACTTATTTTTTCACTTATGGGGTTTCCTTGGGACCCTATAAAACAGACTTATGGGGGTAATATTTAAAGAGAAATTTTTTATTCATATGCTTTGGCTAACTGCATAAATAAATATTGAGTTTCAATTAGACTTAGCTAATTTTGACGATTATAAAAAAATTTTAAACTTATTTTTTTTCTTATGGGAAATAACTGTTAAACTTCATGGGACTTGCGACACCTCCAAGTATCATTTGTTTCAAAAGAAAAAAATTGATTTATTTTTTTGAGGATTCAAATAAATTTTTGAGTGATATGCATGAAAATTAAACAAAAATTTGGACCACCCTAATATACTTTTTATACAATGCCTATGATTTAAATAAGTGTAACTTATCGAAACAATTATTTATTTTTGTTTTCAAAATTTGTAAAAAATGAGCTAGAGATATCTAGTTTTTTCTCAAATTGGTATCCTATGCTACTTTTTGTTGAATAGTTACAAAATTTTAATATATTTCTTCTAACGTTGGACAAATTTTTATTTGTTTAAACAATTTTTATTTGTTCACGCAGTATTTTTTTGATCACTTGAAAAAAAAATTAAATATATAAAATTATTTTTCTGAGTGAGTGTAAAGAAAGAATGTATTACTAAATTTTGAATTGTTTAAATAAACATAACTACTTTAAAAAATTATTTTTTCAAAAATATTTTTAAAATCTCCTTTTCTGAATTAAACATAATATTAAATGATTTTGACATAAAGCTCTTAGCAGAATTTACTATTCCTCAAACTTATTCAAGATTATGTTTAATTCGTGGAATACGATTTTCAAAATATTTCTGGAAAATAATAATTGTTTAATCAAATTCAATTTGTTTAAAAAATTAAAAAATGGTTAATGGATGCTTTCTATATAGTACATAGTCAGATAAATAATTGCATGTTTATTTATAATGAATAATATTACATTATTTTTTCAAAGGTTTCGAAAGAAAACTGCTTTAGTAGATAAAAATTGTTAAAGAAATAGAAATTTGTTAAACATTAGAAAGAATGTATGAAAATTATATAGGTTATTATTCAACAAAATTATCATAGGATACCAATTTGAGGTAAAAGTGAACATCTCTGACATAATTTTTGGAAATTTTGAAAAATTTAACAATGATTAATTGTTTAAATAATTACATAACGTTTTAAAAAATGTAATACACCAAAAAATAACCAATTATTACATTCCATTCAGAAAATACGATTATTTTTTACATTTTTGGGAGCAAAATAATTGATTTAATATTTTACACTTATTCAAACAAACAAAATTGTGTAAAAAATCATGGGAGATATTCAAATTGTCCATTAGTAATTATTTGTATGAAAAAGGACTTTAGAAATTGCTGAAAAATAATAAGATTACCTAAAAATGTAGTTTCCTTATTTGTGGGTCAAATTTCGGGGAACTGTGTGGGAGGAGGAAAGGGTGGGTTAAAAATAAAATTTATTATTATGGTTTTATTTTTTACAAGGTAGATAGGCTGAAAATTGATAAAATCATAAAAGAAAAATAAAACAAATATATTTCACACTTGACATAAAAATAAAGTTGGGGTTCGACAAAAAAATTGTATAACAGATAATAAGGGTAGCTGCCCCTAAATTCTTTTTATTTTGTCTTTATGACAATATAAACTTTCCATTCACAAAGTCAATTGCGAAGATAGTTTCATAACGAGCAAAGTGAAATTAAGTGTATCCAATAAAAATAAAAAAATTACGCGGGGGTAAACCACCCCTAAATATTTTAAAATGGGCTGAAAATTGTTAAATTCATAAGAGAAACATTAAAAAATATATATTTTGCATTTGAGACAAAAATAAAGTAAGGGTTCCCTACCCCTAAACTAATTTTATTTGGTCTCTATGAGAACATATACTTTCCATTCACAAAGATAATTGTTAAGATAAGTTTATAACAAAGTAAGTGAAATTAAGTCCATCCAATATAAATAAAAAAATTACGCGCGGGTAAACCACCTCTACATATTTTGTGTCGATGATAATATATATTTTTCATACACAAAGACAATTGGAAATTGCAATAATATAAAAATTTACATTCAAAATCACCTTGTTTTGTCGCAAGATAAAATTTATCACAAAATATACAATAATTGAATAGCTGTCAACGAATAATAAGCCCTATTTGTAAAAATATTAAGCAAAGATGATAATATATAATTTGATAAATATTAAAATTATTCCAACAGGTACGACCTGAAATATTCAATATTCGTTGTCAGCTATTCTATTGTTGCACATTCTGTGATAACTTTTATCGGACGGAAAAGGTGATTTATTCACAACAGATCGAATACCTTAAAATTAAACAAATTTTAAAAATAATGTGCACAAGATTTAATTATAAAGGCTAATAATGTAATCAATTTAGGGGTATTTACTCTCTTCGATGCTCTTTTTTGCTTAAAAATACATAAATACCTTAATCTTTTTTGTGTGCAATAAGTATTTTCTTCAGATTTTTTGCTTGAGTTTAGACTTATTTTGAAATTCTATACATAATTAGGGGGTGGTTTATCCTTACGTAATTTTTTCATTCATTTTAGATAGACTTTATTTTACTTCCTTCGTTATAAAACTTTTTTCCGATTGTCTTTGTGTATGGAAAATATATATTATCATAGAAACCAAATAAAAAATATTTAGGGGTAGCTACCACCATTAATTAAAATTTTTTTTTGGGGGGAAACATGTCAACTTTATTTTTGTCTCAAGTGCAAAATATATATTTAAAAAAAAAATTCTCCTATAAATTCAGCCATTTTCAGTATATTTAAAAATATGTAGGGGTAGTTTACCCCTGCGTAATTTTTGTATTCATTTTGGATATACTCTATTTTACTACTTTTGTTATAAAACTAATTTTACAATTTTCCTGTGCACGGAAAGTATGTATTATCATAGATACAAAAAAAAAGTTTTAGGGATAACGACCCTCCCATTTTTTTATAACAATTGTTTTTAAAGAAACACATCAACTTTATTTTTGTCTCAAGTGCAAAATATATTTTTGTCCAATTTTCTCCTGTGAATTTAAACTTTTTTAGCTTAATTTTAAATATATATATAGGGGTGGTTTACCCTCTTCATTTTTTGTTAAGAAAATTTTGTTATTAACCTTCATGACGAGGAAACTTTTCCAGTAGGTTTGATCAAAATAAATTTGGTTTTTATACAAAAAACTATACCATCGACACCTGAGACCCCTATCTTCGAGGGACTCAAACGGCTGTAAAATTTGCTAGGGGCAAACTGAATCTAAACGGTTGAGTTTTCTCTTCTTCCAGAAAATGTCCTTACTCCCGTGTAGAAATTCAAATCGGGAACTAGTCTGGTTCCCGACCATTCGACCCCACTTAAAGTCGGGGGCTAGTCAGGTCATTTGACTAGCCCCCGACCAATAGCGTCACGGTAGATTAGTCGGGGGCTAGTCAGGTGACCCGACTTGTCCTAGTCGGGGCCTGATCGGCTACTAGTAGGGGTCATATGATAATACATCCGCGTGGAATATTAACCGAACTCCCCAAAATTTGTGGAACATCCCCCAAAAGTTTGTCAAAATACTTATTATTTACGGAAATCTCCATAAACTTTTTTGAAACATTTAAAAGTGCTCAAATTTACCCAAGATTTAATGGGGAACATATCCTACGCTTACAAATACGTAAATTTATGTATCTAAAATCCCCCAAAATTTGTGGAATATTAATTTAAAAAAAAAATTCAGTTGGAAGGCAGCAATGGAAGAGCTTCGCTCTGAAGGAACGCCATGTTGGTCACAGTAGTCTCTGCTCCAGGTAACTATGCTTCGTTACGTGTGGACTGCTGTCCTTAACGCTAGACGCGTCATTTCCGTTGCGCGAGAGGCGGCACGTCGCGCCCTTGCGGATTTTCTTTGAAGTAACCAGTCCAGAACCGCTAAAAATCAAATGAAGGTGGTAGCGGAATGTGAACTGTACTGTGCTTAATAGTTTACTACTAAGATACTGCTCTTCACTGATTAATCAAAAACTTTTTCTCTTACCAATTTCAACTACATGAAGGATTAGACTTTATTTACATATGGCAAATCTTTCAGATAAATTTCAAAATAAGCATCTGTACATATTTAGAGTCTTAGGACTTTCGGCAGACTTTTTACCTGCATCTATATGTATTTTTTCCAATATGGATTTTCATAAAATTCCATACAAAGGTTTTTATAAATGTTCTTAGAAATTCGCAATTTTTTAAAAAATACTACAAAAATATAAGATTACGTCTTTTTGAAGATTTTGATCGTTGTTTTTATAAAAAGTTGATTTCCGTAGAAAATTATTAACTTAATAATTATTTATTAAGTATATTTGAGCTGAATTTAACATTTATAAATCTTTTCTCCGAAAAACGGTGTAAAATTATTGTTAATTATATTCTTAGTGTTTTAGAATAAAAAAATCATTACGCTTTTTTAGATATTACCTCATTTGATAAAACCCCGCCGAAAACTCAAACATAAGAATAACCCGAACACAGCCCCACTAGCTCCCAACCAGAGCCTGAAGATTACCCGCACGGAAATTAGTGAACAAGAAGGCCCGACTAGCCCTTGACCAATCACCGACCAGGCCCCGACTGAAATTTTGACAAGAAAAAGCCCAACTAGTTCCCAATTAGTCCCCGACTCGGTACTTTGTCAAAATTAATAACCCGACTAGCCCCCGATTAGTGCCCGACTTTTAATAGGGCCAAATGGGGTTATTTCCACACGGGCTGTTATCCAAATCCCATTTCATTAATGTGGGGAAATTTTTGTTTTTCTAAAAATGGAACACATGTTACAGGGTTTCATAGAAAAGTGCCAAGTTTTGTAGGGATAGAAGACGAGTGTTGACGAAAGGAATCCATACTTGAAACTTTTATTTTTAACTCACCCCCAAATCCTGCAACGGCCCAAATATGACAAAAAATCAGAAAACTACATTTTTACATCTTTTTGTTAATTTTTAGCAATTTTTGTACATTTTGTAATGATTTCAACAATCAATTTTTTTTATTTACCAAATAAATTCGCGCTCGATCCTTGTGCATAAAATTTTTGAAACTAAAGGTGAAAGCATCGACAACAGTAATTTGGTAATTGTAAATTCTCTTTTGTTAAAGCTCCTTCGGCCTTAATGAACACATTCTCATCACGTATCTCGTGTGTCACACTGGGAGCGGGGGGGGGGGGGGGGGGGGGGGGGGGGGGGGGGGGGTCAAATTTTAGACAAATCAAATACCTTCTCTAATGAGAATGTAAAAATGATTTATTTGTCATGAATAATGTTTTGATATTTCTATTTTTGGTTTTAATCGTAAAAAAGCATTATGAATATAAAAAATTAAATTTTTAAAAACCCACACACGCGATGAAAAAACATAATTTTTTCTATCGAATTTTTTTATATTGTGTGTTATTTGGCATCAAATGTTTATTTTTGTGTGTTTTTTGGAATTTTGTAAATGCTATAACTCTGGTAATTTTTGATTGTTCGGAAAAAGTCATTTGCATAAACTGTTCGACTTTTTGAATACTATGAATAACCGTAGAGAGAATTTTTTAATTTTGAAAAAAGTGGTCTCAAAAATATTCAAAATGTGCCCACTTTTTGAATTTTCATCCAAAATGGCTGGCTAACGAACTTGGCCTTTAGTTTAGGACACTAAACGAGCGTACCAAAGGTCAATCGAATAGATTAATTTTTTTAAAGTTATCGTGCTCACAGCCAGAAATACAGGCATACATGCATACAAATAAATACAGAAATACAAACACATTCGTAAAAACCTGTTTTTTGGATTCAGGGGGTCTCAAAACATGGACATTTGACAAAAACTGGGGGGGGGGGGTTAAATTTTAGACAAATCAAATACCTTCTCTGATGTGAATGTAAAAATGTATTAAGAATTTTTTAAATGTTTAAAGAAATATAAATTGTTTTAATAATTATTTTTCCTAAAATATTTTTCAAGTCATATTTTTTGAATTAAACATAATATATTTTTTCTTAATGTTCTTTAAATTGATTATGGATGGCACAATGAGTACAATTTATCTATAATAATTTGAATAATAAAACGCATAAGACAAGCCAATTTTGAAATGGACGAAAAAATTGAAAGTTACGAAAATATAAAACGTTTGAAACTAAAGAGTGTAAAACAATTACTGGACAAAAAAATTTAGAACCTCATCACGGCGAATTCACGTAACATTTTTGCGCGATTTGAAATCTCGACATCTCCCCTTCAAGAAAATGCATCAGAATGGATAAAGAGCGAAACATTTAACAGTAGTAAATGATACTGCTGAAAGAGATATTACATTAACATCAAACTTTAAAGGCTTGATACTGTTTTAAACATACTTTTTGGGAAAATAATTGCTTAAACAAATTATATATTTGTTTAAACAATTAACAAATAGTAAATAAAATTTTTATATACTGTACAGTCAAATAAAGTATTGGATGTTTTTTATTTTATTTTATTTTCCTTAATTTATCGAAGAAAAACTGCTAGAGCAAACAAAAATTGTTTGAAGAAATAGAGATTTGTTAAACATTAGAAGAATTGTATTTAAATTATGTATTTAATCAAGAAAAAGTAGTTTAGGTTACCAATTTTTTGAAAAAATTTACATCTCGGGGTCAATTTTTAGAAATTTTGTAAATAGACAATAATTAATTGTTTAAATAATGATATACGATTTTAAACAAAATTTAATACTCCAAGCAATTGCCAACTATTACATTTCAATAAGAAAATACGATTATTGTTAGCGTTATTTGGAAATTGTTAATGGTTTAAATAATTTACATTTATTTAAACAATTAAAAATTCTTTAGAAAGTCACGGGAAATATGAAAATTGTCCAGCGGCAATTATTTGTATGAAAAGAACGATAAAAATTGCTAGAAATTAACAATAGTACGTAAAAATGTTTATTTTTTATTTTTGGGTCATATTTGGGAAGATGCGGGTGGGGGGGGGGGGGGGGGGGGGGGGGGGGGGGGGGGGGGGGGTGTAAAGGATGGGTCGAAAATTTCTCACAAACACTTTTTCTTTTTAGAGGGCAACAATCCCCCTAATTTCATTCCAAATCTGAAAAAAGAAATTCCCTAATTTTTTTCGATGTTAACAGGTGCCGGTTTTGACTTGAAGTTTCCCATGTAAAATGCTGGGGAAAAAATCACTTTTTTGAGTTTTTAGAATAATTTTTTAGGGTTTAAACAAATTTGACGGGGAAGTATGGGGACCTGTAGAGACTTATTTAACGAAGAATTTCATCTATCAGACATATGAGTTTGACTTAAAATGATTAGTATTGGTCTAGTAGAATATTAATTATCATTGTTTCATTAATTATTAATTATCGAAACGAATGGAACTTTTTAAAATAATTTTTTTTGAAAATTTGCCCGCTCCCACTCTTAAAATTATTACTATTAGTCTAGTGGAGTATTTAATAACATTGGTTTATTATTTTTAATTGTTTAAACAAATGTAATTTGTTTAAATAATTTGTTTGGGAAAATTCGTTTTTCCCTAAAAAAGAATACTATTGGTCTAGTGGAATATTTATTATTATTTGTTCATTCATTTTTAATTATTTAAACAAATGGAATTGTTTAAATAATTTCGTTTTGAATTTTCCAAAAATAAAAATTATTACTTAGGGTCTAGTGGAATATTTATCAGTAATAATTAATCACAGATTAATAACAAAGGCCAACATGATTATGTTTTTGAAAAGCGGAGGGTCATTTCCGAAGTAATTTTTTATGTAGAATCCGAATCCGTGGTCAGAATTGGCCCGCCACGTCAGGATTTTAAGATATTTGAGGTTTTGTACTAAAAAAATGGCGTTTTTTTGCTACTTTTGAGGTTATGTACAGAAGACACCAAATTTTTTTGGATTTTTTCTTTAGTTTTATCATATAGTACTGCTCTTTCTCTTTAGTTTGAGAGTGGCAGAGCTCAATAATAATTTTTCTTTACCAAGTTACGCCAATTTTAAATAACGAGATATGTCCCATTATGTCTTGAGCATTTGCTTTAAATACTTTGAGATAGACATTTTCTACTGGGTGTTTTCTCTTGTAAATTTACTTAGGGATGTTCGGGGTTGTTGAAATCCCAAAAAATGTTGTGTCTTCGGAAGGTAACCTCAAAATTAGCCAAAAACCCTATTTTTTGGGTACATAACCTCAAATATCTTAAAATCCTGACGCGATGGGCCAATTCTGATCCCGAATTCGGATTCTACGTAAAAAAGTTACTTCGGAAATGACCCTCCACTTTCCAACAACTGACATGACCCCATTATTTTCAGGCCTGTGATAATTAATTTAATAATAATTAATTTATCAGTTATATTTAAGTAAAACATGTTATTTGAAAAAAATGCAAAAAAATAAAATTAATCAAACAATATTGATAGATATTCCACTAAAGAAATATTCATAATTTTCATAACAAAATATTTAAAAAAATTTAATTTGTTTAAACAATTGAAAATTAATAAAATAATGTTAATAAATATTCCACTAGACTAATAGTAATAATTTTTAAGGAAAAAAATTGTTTAAACAAATTCCATTCGCTTAAATCATAAACAATTAATAAATTAATGTTAATAAATATTCCACTAGACTAATAGTTATAGTTTTTAGGGGGGAAAACAAATTTTCGAAAAAACAATTATTTAAACAAATTACACTTGTTTAAATAATTAAAAATTAATTAAGCAATGATAATAAATATTCCACTAGACCAATATTAATGATTTCAAGTAAAAAAAGACGAGAATACATTGTTCAAAAGGTCGATTTCATGAAGAATTGACATTTTCGTTTTAAGGGTAGTTTTTACATACTCGTGGGGGTGTGTTAGGCGTGTCAAACCCATATGTCTGATAGATGACATTCTTTCTTAAATAATTCTCTACAGGCCACCATACTTTCCCGTCAAATTTTTTTAAACCCTAAAAAATTATTCTAACAACTCAAAAAAGTGATTTTTTCCCATACATTTTACACGGGAAACTTCAAGTCAAAACCGGCAACTGTTAAAATAAAAAACAAAATCAAGGAATTTCTTTTTTTGGATATAGTTAGGAAGATTAATTTTTAACAGAAAAATAAGTAATTTGAAACAAAAGAGTTAAATTTTTAAGTAAAAAGTGAATTTTTAACAAAAGAATTTTAATTTTCAACCAAATAAATAAATTTTCAATTAAGAAGGTGAAATTTTGAAAAAAATTTGAATCTTAAACTAAAAAAATGTGAAATAAAACCGAAAATGGAATATTCAAATTTTTAGCCGCCAAAATTAATTTTTAACCACATACAACTAACTTTAAATAAAACAGTTAAAGTTTATACTAAAAAAGTAAAGTTTTAACAAAGAACTTAAACTTAAAACGTAGTAGTTACATTTTCAACCAAAATTATAGATCTTAAACGAAAAATATAAATTTTGAACAAAGTGGTGCAACTAAAAAAAAATCAATTCTCAATGACAAACATATAATGGTTTACATTTTATTCAAATAAAGATTTTCATATCAATTCAAACTCAGTTCAACTGCATTTACATTTTTCAAACAAGAAATATTCTTTAGTCAATACAAAAAATTTTGTGTTTGAATTGAAGTTTTAAGAAAATAGTAGTTGAATTTTTAACCGATTTTCTAACCAATAATATTTGAATTTGTAAGCAAAGATTTTTTCCCATACATTTTACATGGGAAACTTCAAGTCAAAACCGGCAACTGTTAAAATAAAAAAAATAAAAAATGAAGGAATTTCTTTTTTCGGATATTGAAATAAAATGTGGGGGGGGGGGGGCGTTGCCATCTAGTATACAAAAAAATTTTACTATGCATTTTTGGACCACCCTACTGCGCACAGCACGCCAGTTTTAAGCGAGAAAAAACACTCCATTTTAATTTACAAAAAACAACAACAAAAAGGACATTTTCGGGAAAAAGCGAGCTGAACCGACCGGTATAATTGCCTTTCGATTATGAGCTTAAAATATGGCGTTCAAGAACTCAACCTTTTAGATTTAGTTGGTCCCTAGCAAATTTCATAGCCGTTTGAAGCGCTTTAAGGCCATGTGACGAGTGGGCCACGTGACTAGATTTCTGCCATACCGACATTTTTTAAATTTTCCATCTTATTTTCACACGAACCACCACATCAAATTGAAAATATGGGATAATAAATAAGAAGCACTAAGGAAGGTGCGTCTGGTCATGAACTCTAATTATTATGAAAAAAGTAAAATAAATTATTTACAAAAAAAACTTTTTTAATAATTGTAGAAATTTACGACCAGGCCCACATTTCTTAGTGCTTTTCATTCGTTATCCCAAATGTTCAACTCGATCTGGCCCTTTGTGTGAAAATAAGTTGGGAAATACAAACAGTGTCGGTAAGGTAGGAATTTGGTCATGTGACCCACTCATTACATGGCCTTAAAGTGTTTTTCCGCATATAAAAAAAAATACGTGTCGCTTAGTTTTTCGAAAACTATTAGATACATCAGGGAGAATCAAATCAGCGTGGGACACCGGAAGTACCTTCTTTGTTAGACCCTCCTCTTTAATACTTAAAAAGCTCGGTACGTTTCGATCAAACTCTGAAGTATGAGTTTTTTTAAATGTATGTAGTAGACGCATTTGTCTCATTAACTTACACCTCAAAACAGTGTATTGTGTAAACTATCATCTATAGGAACGGGGTGGGCTTGGGGGTGAAACGTGCTTTGATGCGCACGCATCTTTGAATGAAATGAAAGCGCTTTTCAACTCCAGTATCTCCAGAGAACTTCTTGTGAAAAGGTCGAAAGGAGCGTCGAAAGTTCCTTTTCAAAACTCGCGCGGCGTCGAAAAAGTTTACCAACCGAAAACTAAATAAAACTTGAAATGAAATAAAAAAAGTTCCTCAAATATATTTATAAAAATAATGAAATATTTAAAATAAAAAATAGTGTTTGATTGTGAAATTAATTAGTTTTAATAAATTCATTTTCATTATTTATAGGGCGGCTATGCAGGTCAATAATTAAAAAAATTCTGATAAAATATGAATTTTGAAATCTGCCCCGGAATTTCCTTGATGTCTCCACATCGAATCTGTTTTGGAAGTTTAAGACAAGACGATATGAAATCGAATTTTTTTCTTGTGATAACTTTAATGATTTTCATAGAAAAAAGTGTATGTGTATTTCACAGTGCTTCTTGCAAATAATAAGGACTAGCGGAAATCCTTTGGAAAAAAGAGCAAGGAAGAAAATTTTCGAAAAATAATGTCATTTTTTCGAAATTACGCGCCGGTTGACAAATTTAGAAAAGAAGGCGAAAATCAGAATTTATGCTGATTGGTCAATGGTCATGGACGTGTCGCCTGTGTGCTTCTGACACACATGTACACCTCCGGGAATTTTAAAGTAGAACGGATGTTACTTAGCTACAAAATATTTGGTGTTTTTTGCCATCTGAAAAATACAATTTTAATAACAAAGTTAGGATTGCGAAAAATGACCTAGTCATCGAAAAAAAATTTAGATGACTTTCAAAGAATGATTTGAGTTAAACATGTATTAGTGAACTAAATTCAGTGATGGGTAAGTTACTTTCTAAAAGTAACTAATTACTGTAATCATTCCTGCTCTAAAATTGAACTTTTATCAGTTACTTTTGCAAAAAAGTTACTTTTGTTACTTTTATAGTTAGGCATATAAGTCATAGAAATTTAGTAGAAAATTTTGAACTATAGGGTAGAAAAAAATTCAGATTTTCCTAATATGGGCTCTAAATCTTTATGGGATGGAAAATAATTTTTTTCTTTGAAAAAGTCTTTTTATGTAACATGTGCTTCAATACAGCCGTTTCTCATGCCTGAGGAGTGAACCTGAAAAGAGAAAATTCAGGTTCGCTTTAGGCCATGAGAAACGACCGTATTCATGCATTTGTTATATAAAATATCGTATAAATCGCGAAATTTTATCGACTTCTTAAAGATTTAGAACTTCTGAAAGACCAACTGAAAATCCTTTAGAAAATGTTGAATTTTCCAGGAATTGTAGGATTTTCAACCGGAAAAAATAAATTTTCAACGAATGCTTGATTTTTCAACTTATATGATCAATTATTAACTATGAAACTTAAATTTACATTTAAAAATTTTAAAAAATTAATAAATAACGAATTGTTAACCAAGTAGTAAAGTATTCGACCAATAGGATGAATTTGAAACTAGAATGATAAAGAAAAGAAAAAAGTTTTTAAAACAAATAAGTTCAACTTTCAACAAATTCGTTAAATTTTCAACCAAATAGTTAAATTTTCAGCTAATCAAGATGAAGTTTCAAACCAAAAAGCTAAATTTTTAACCAAATGGAATAATTATATTTGCAGTTATAAACAAAAATTTCATTCAAACACTAGTTTTTGATAACATTATAATGTTCAACCAAAGATATGAACTTTCAACTAAAATGATAAATTTTCAAGCAAAAAAATCAATCTGTAATAACGTATTTCAACTTTCGTTGAATTCGACCAAGAAAGACGAATTTTTAACCAAAAAGTTGTACTTTCAACCAATGAATATAAATGTTCAAAAAAATTGGAATGGTTAAATTTTTATAAAAAAAATTAATGTTAAAAAAAATTATTTCAAATAAAATAGTTAAATTTTTAATCAAAGATATTAATTTTAAACTAAAATGACGAATCTTTAAACAAAAAATTAGTGTTTAACGAAATACTTTAACTTTTAAACAAGTATTTAAATTTTTTACCTAGAAGATTAAATTTCTACTGAAATATGCGAATATTTAACAAAATACATGAATTTTCAAACAATTTAAACAGAAGTGTTCAATTTTAAAATCAAGAAGTGAAGTTTCAGTAAAAAAAGATAAAAAATATCATAAAAAAAGATAATTTCTTAATGAAAATTGTAATACTTGATATTTCAAACAAAAAAGATTTTTACATTTGAAAACAATACTATAACTAAAAAAGGATCAATATTCTACGAAAAGAAGTGAATTTTGAAACCAAGAAGACGAATTTTCAATTAAAAAGGAGACATTTTAAAATAAATAGTTCAATTTTAAATTCAAAAATATAAATTAAAACCAAAAATTAAATATGTACTTAAATTTTTATTTGATAAGATTCATTGAAAATAAAATAATTTCAAGCAAAATGTTTAAATTTAAAACGAAAAATTTAATTTTTAACAAAGAATTTAAACTTTAAACAATTAAATTCAACTTTCATGGAAGCTAATGAATTTTCGACTAACAAGGTTACATTCTTAAAGAAATAGTTCAATTTTAAACTAAAAAATACAAATTAGGGCTAAAAATAGAAAATTAAAATTTTTAGTTAGGAAGATTAATTTTTAACAGAAAATTAAGTAATTGGAATCAAAAGAGTTAAATTTTAAAGTAAAACGTGAATTTTTAAGAAAAGAATTTTAGTTTTCAACCTAATCAATAAATTTTAAATTATGAAGGTGAAATTTTGAAAAAGAAAAATTTGAATCTTAAACTAAAAAATATGAAATAAAACCGAAAATGGAAGATTCAAATTCTTAGCCGCCAAAAAGTAGCAGTTACATTTTCAACAAAAATTATAGATCTTAAAGGAAAAATATAAATTTTGAACAAAGTGGTGCTACTAAAAAAATCAATTCTCAATGACAAACATATGATGGTTTACATTTTATTCAAATAAAGATTTTTATATAAATTCAAACCCAGTACAATTGCATTCACAATTTTCAAACAAGAAATATTCTTTAGTCAATAAAAACAATTTTTTATTTAAATTAAATTTTCAACAAAATAGTAGTTGAACTTCTGGAAAATTTACAACTTTCTTACTTTTGTTAGTTTTCTATTGTAGAGTCCATTACGATTCTTGCCATGCTAAAAAATCTTTCGGGAACTATTCTCTGCAATCTAAACAGCGAAATTGAATAAATAGTAGGAAAAATAATAACATTGACTAATTCTCGTAAAAAAGATTTATGAACTATATTTCAAAATTAACTAAAATAGTAACGATTTTTATAGTGAATGTGTCATTGGCAAAAATGTAACTAGTTACCAGTGTGTTACTTATTTAAAAAAGTAACTGTGTTACCAAGAAAGTAACTAGTTGCAGTAATTAGTTAAAAGAAACTAGTCACTTCCCATCACCGACTAACTTTTAGATGTGAATAGTGAAAGTTTGATCAACACGCACAATAATCCAAAAGATTAAACAAAGTGAGGAATCTTCGGCTAATCATCAAAACCAAAAAAGTGCTAAGATAATAGCTTTTATGATGAATTTTGAAGAAAATTTGAGTTAAAGATTGATGATTGCACTGAATGTTAGACATGAGCAGCGATAGATTAACCAGCATTTGAAATAGTGCGAAAGGTTGAAAAAAGAGCGCCTGGCCCAATCATCGAAACAAACGAAGAATTTGTAAATAATTGGTTCTTGAGATAATTTTTTGAGACTGATGATTTTGGTTGAAGATTGATGAGTGGACTAAAAGTTCAACATGAGTAGCGATAGTTAAGTCAACTTGCACAATTATGCAAAAGTTTAAAAAAAGTAAGGATTGTTTGCCTAATCATCGAAACCGAAAAAGTGCTTTTGAGATGATGTTTCAAGAATGATGATTTGGGTTGAAAATTGATGAGTTGACTAGAAGCTCGATATGAGTAGCAATAGTTCATTCAACTTGCACAACCATGCAAACGTTTGAAGAAAGTACAGAATGCTTCCCTTTTGATCGAAACCGGAAGTGCTTCTAGGGTAATAGGTTTTTGAGATGATTTTTGAAGACTGATGATTCGAGTTGAGTTCCATTGATGACTGAACTAACAGCTAGATATGAATAGAGATAGTTTAACCAACTTGCACAATTGCACTGCCCTGGTTTTGGAGCAGAACATTACAATGCTGATGGAATTAAATCGAAGTGAATTGCTTCATGTTCTGAAAGAAGCTTTAGATAGATCAATGCAGAGGGAAGTTCTGCGAGATGCCCTTTCGGATTGTCTTCACACAGGACAGCAACGTCCCTTTGCGCTTCCGTGGTGGCAAAAGTTGGTCTGGTCTCTGGTGTACGCAATCCTTTTGATGGTAGCAACTGGTGGCAACGTTATAGTCATGTGGATTGTTCTGGGTAAGTTTACAGTATTCTTTATTTATCTTTTACGTTGTTTTACATTATGTTAAAGTTAAATTTTAGTTAGTCAAAAATTTAATTTGCGAATTAACGATTAGCAATTGCGGATAATTTACGGACAATATGCTTTTAATCTTACTGCCTGGTGACGGAGTAGGGGAAACAGCTTGAATTAGTGAAGCGCTTGCGCTCAAATTGAGTTAGCCCCTTCAGAATTATACAGCTTTAAAAATATCGTGAAAAGATCAACATAAAGGGACTTACAAAAAAGTAGGTTTACATCTGGCGCTTGTTAACAATCGTGCGTCAAAATTTGAGAATTAAGGGTTTGCAATTTCGGTTAATTAACGGAAAATAAGCTTCTCGCATCAGTGTCTGGTGACGGAGTAGGGGAAGCAGCTTGAATTTGAGAAGCGTTTACGCTCAAATTAAATTAGCGCCTGCAAATCGCGGCAGCCTTGAAAATTTCGTGATCAAAGCAACATAGCGAGACTTAAAAAATGTGGGTTAACTTATGGAAGTCAACGTTGAAAAATTTAATTTGAGAATTAAGGGTTTGCTATTTCGCTTAATTCACGGAAAATATGCTTCTCGCATCAGTGTCTGGTAACGGAGTAGGGGAAGCAGCTTGAATTTGAGAAGCGTTTGCGCTCAAATTAAATTGGCGCCTGCAAAATGCGGCAGCCTTAAAAATTTCGTGATCAAAGCAACATAGCGAGACTTAAAAAATGTGGGTTAAATTATGGAACACAACGTTGAGAAATTTACTTTGAGAATTAAGGGTTTGCAATTTCGGTTAATTAACGGAAAATATGCTTCTCGCATCAGTGTCTGGTGACGGAGTAGGGGAAGCAGCTTGAATTTGAGAAGCGTTTGCGCTCAAATTAAATTAGCGCCTGCAAAATTCGGCAGCCTTAAAAATTTCGTGATCAAAGCAACATAGCGAGACTTAAAAAATGTGGGTTAAATTATGGAACTCAACGTTGAGAAATTTACTTTGAGAATTAAGGGTTTGCAATTTCGGTTAATTAACGGAAAATATGCTTCTCGCATCAGTGTCTGCTGACGGAGTAGGGGAAGCAGCTTGAATTCGAGAAGCGTTTGCGCTCAAATTAAATTAGCGCCTGCAAAATGCGGCAGCCTTAAAAATTTCGTGATCAAAGCAACATAGCGAGACTTAAAAAATGTGTGTTAAATTATGGAACTCAACGTTGAGAAATTTACTTTGAGAATTAAGGGTTTGCAATTTCGGTTAATTTACAGACAATGTACTTCTCGCATCAGTGTCTGGTAACGGAGTACAGTGTCTCTAAGGTGGACAAACTTCGATAGGCAGATTATCTATAAATCGATCAAGATGAGCATTTTTAAAAAAAATTCTTTCAATTAATTCCCGATTAGATCTTACTGCCGCAAAAATTAGCTCTTTCATGCATAATGTTCGAAATTGTTACTGTTTAATAATCTGTGTTTTTCGATAAGATACGATTTTTTAACATATAATTTTTATGAGATACTTCGATAAGAATAAACTATTTTCTTCTTTTTCATTATTTTTCATCTGAATATACTTTCATTATTATTTAATGTACCATTTAAGAATGACATAAAATATTTTTGTTAAAAAAAATTACCGAATTCAGAATCTGAAAAAGAAGCCCGATATGGTGGTGGTTTTCTATGTAATTTTTGATGCAGAAACCGAATCCAATGTCAGAATCCACTTAAGATGTCCAGTGCTCAAGAAAAATGGATGATTCCTTTAACTCTGAATTTCCTGAATCCCTTAAATTCGACGAATTAGCTGAATCTCTTGAAGTCGCTGAATTTCTAAAATTCTCTGAATTCCTAAAATTCTCCGAATTCCTTGAGTTCGATAAATTTCTTGAATTCACGGAATGTCTTCAATTTTCTAATTCCCTCGTTTTTTCTGAATCCTTTAAATTCTCTTTATTACTTGAATTTTCTGAATTCCCCGAATTCTCTGGATTCCCTGAATTCCTTGAATTCTCTAAATTCTCTGAATTGCTTGAATTTTCTAAATTCCTTGAATGCCCTGGATTCCCTGAATTACTTAAATTCTCTAAATCCCGTGCATTCTCTGCAACACTCTGAAAGCGCTGAGTTCATTTGAGTTCCCTGAACCCCTTGAATTCTCTTTATTCCTTGAATTTTCTGAATTCCTTGAATTTACTGAATTCTTTGAAACATCCGAATTCCTTCAATCCTCTGAGTTCCTTGAATTCTCTAAATTTCTAGAATTACTTGAATTCTCTGAATTCCTTGAATTCTCTAAATTCCTCGAATCCTCTTAATTTCTGGAATTTCTCTGATTTCCTTGAATCCTCCTAAACCTTGAGTTCTCTGAATTTATTCAATTTCCTGAATTCCTTAAATCCTCTTAATTGCTTAATTTCTCTAAATCCCTTGAATCCTTTTAATTTTTTGAATTATCTGAATTCGTTGGATCCTCTTAATTTTTTGAATTCTCTGAACCCCTTGAATCCTTTTAATTATTTGAATTATCTGAATCACTTGAATCCTCTTAAACCTTGAATTATCTTAATTTCTTGAATTCCCTGAATTCCTTGAATTCTCTGAATTCCTTCAGTCCTCTTAATTGCTTAAATTCACGGATTTCGTTGAATCCTCTTAATTACTTCAATTCTCTGAATTTTTTTAAATTGTCCTGAATTCATTGAATTCTGTAAATACTTTGAATTCCTTGCATTCTCTGATACCCTTGAATTCCCTGAAATACGGTTCTTTGTATTAACGCAATATGAAAATCCTATTGTTTATTCGTAGATAGTAATAATGTAAAATACATTATTCAGAAATGGTTTGCGTGTCCTGAAAGTTAAAACACTGAAAACAAAATATTAGATGAATTAAAAAAAAATAGTTTTATATAATTTTTCTCTTCTTAAATGAACGGAAAAATAGCGCTATTTGCATTATTTTAAACATTATTTATTTTTTACAGGCTAATTTGTTTTGCTGAAAAAATTAGAATAAAAAGTTTTCGCCTTAGAATTATTCGAAGTTTATGAAAACATATTTTCCAATGGAAAAAATTATAATTAACTGTTTAAAAATTTAGCATAAACAAATTATTATTTTTTAACATACGGATTCAACCAAATCTTTTAAACAAAATAGTTGAATACTCGAGTAAAGAAGAATCATTTATAACTGAAAATTAACATTTTGATTTAAAAAATAAAAAAAATTAGTGTAATTTTCTGTCAAAAACGATTGCAGTTGCCTTTTCACGATCAAATATGAATTTTTAAATAGGAAATAAGTTCATACGGTAAAAACTGGACTTTAAATTCGAAAAAATTATGACATTTTAACAAAATACTTTAATTTTCAAACAAACAGTTGAATTTTTATTCGAGAGAGATGAAATTTCTGTTGAAACATATGAATTTTTGGATAAAAAAAATTTCAAAAAATAATGGAATTTTCATTTAGAAATAAGTAAATTTTCAACAAAACAGCAGGATTTTCAACCAAAAATCATGACTTTTTAACCAAATTCTTGAATTTTCAAACAAACATTTGCGTTTCTATCCATGATGGATGTAATTTCTGATAAAATAGGTAAGGTTTATAATCAAAAAGACAAACTTTTAAAAAGTAGTTGAATTTTTATTCAAAGAAATTTAAATTAACTTTTCAACACAAAATACGAATATTAAATGAGAAGTTAATTTTCTGGGAAATATTTGAATTTCCAACCAAACAGTTGAATTTTTATTCAAGAAAGATGCAATATTTCTACTAAAAATCATGAAGTTGTAAATCAAAAAGAAAAATTTTCAGAAAAACTAGTTTTTATCTCAAAAATATTTCAGTTGACTTATCAGAAAAAAATATTAATTTTAAATAAAAGGTTAATGTTCTACAAAAGGAGTTGAATTTTTAAGCCAAGAAGACCAATTTTTAACAAAACAGTTGAATTTGCAACTAAAAAATAAGGATATCTTTTTGAGAAAATTGTTAAATTTTCAACCAAATAATAATATTCACAACGAAAAAGATAATCTTTAGGAGAAAAGAGTAACA
>NC_046660.1:12438619-12450710 GCF_010883055.1 Belonocnema kinseyi
AAGCTGTTACGTAATTTAAGTATGGTCCCTGAGTTTGCAATCAGTACGTCTAATACTTCAAATTTAAGTCTATTTTTACCATTTACACTTATCGGAGAATAATTACCGATATGAGTACTGATGTAATTTTCTCATTAAATGTAAATAGTATTTTATTCTCTCAAAGTTCTTTCAATCATGATTTAACAAATTTGGATAATATGAAACTTTATTGTTAGGCAAACGAAGTTTAAAAAAGGTTTTCAAAAAAATTCAGAACTGAAGGATGGAAAACATGAACAAATTATTCAAAGCCTTTCTTTGTAAGCATAGCGTACTCATTTAACATAATGGACATGAAGATACGAATATAAGAAAAAAATTGTATATCTAATCTACCCCACTTTCTCGTTAGCTCAAATTTTTTTCGCTTTTTTTTGCTGGTAAATTTATTAAACACACAGAATAGGAGGGTCTTTTGATTTGATTTCGTCTGCATGAAAGGAATCGATATTTAGGATAATGGGAAACTCGATGTTCGCCCACGTATCTAATGACAGCTGTTACAGATATGAAAGCAGGGAAAACTGTGCTTTTGACACCCACACGTTTTTTTAGCCAGTATGACATCTGCAAGTAATATTTTTCAGTAAATCATTAAGAAGGAAAGTTTCTCTACGGACGTCCGATATGAAACCACTTGTAGAACATTTTCATTCCCATGCAGTGGGCACAAAGTTTGGCGACGTCTTTACGACATCGTTACGACATCCTTACGACAACTTTACGACATCCTATGTCCATGTCGTTAAGGTGTCTTTACGATATCGTAAATAAGTAATATGATCCGACGATATCTTTACGATACCGCAAAGGCACCGAAACGACATGAACAAGGATGTCGTAAAGATGTCGTAAAGATGTCGTAAAGATGTCGTAACGATGTTGTAAAGACGTCGCCAAATTTTATGCCACTGGGGACTCTGTTGCATTTTTTGCCTTTGCAAACAGACTGTTGAACCTGACGATAAACTCCACAGCAAAAAAAGTTCTCAATTTAATTAGAAAATTCGGCTTATTTTAAGGTGTCACACAAAGAAGCACAGGCAATCTGAAACTAATCATTACATCTGAACTTTAAATTAAGGGAATGAGATTCCTGAAATTCAGGTCGGGATTATCTGAAATTCAAGGAGCCATGACCTGAAATTCAGGTATGCTCGCTCTTCAATTAAGAATATATGTATACTGAAAGATAATGTAACCTTAAATTAATACTCTATCCTAAAGAAAATTAAGGGTAATATTCTAACTAAAATTGAGGAATTTCTCATGCCTAACCGACACTCATCAGCTGTTCTTATATAGTTATTTGTTTTAGAAAATATGCAAGTTGGGTTATTTTCTAATTTTAATTTTATACATTTGTGTGCATTTTTAAATAATTATTTATTTGAATTATAGAAATTCAAAAGAATGTATTAAAAATTTTTAAATCATTTGAACAAACTTAATTTGTTTAAACAATTCTTTTTGCTAAAATATTTAAAAACCGCATTTTATGAATTCCTAACCGAATAGTTTTCAATAGATTCTAGTGTAATTCAACGGATTTAAAAAATTAGATAAAAAAACATTTTAATACTTATAAAGATTTCTGAAAATTGATAAAATATTAGAAATTTTTTGCAATGTTTGAACGGTCCTAACAATCTTTTAAACCGGTTACAATTTTTTTTAAATTGTATGTTCTCTTCTCAAATAAACAAATTTTATTTAAAATGGTCTAGAATATTCTTTAGTTATCTGAAATATTCTGAAATCTTCTCGGCTAATGAAAAAACTTAACCCTGTGGATTAATGCAGCTACAAGTAGCTCTAATTTAAAAAAATTTGGTTAAGTTTGAATTTATAATGATGTGCACAATGCTTGCCAATATACTAAAAGAAGTAAATGTTTCATCAAAATTACTTTAAGCATAAAATATAGATTTAAGTTGTGCACTTAAAAGCTCATACACTGCAAGGAAACATTCGAAAAAGTACAGGCTTGAGTATGAAAGGTGTAATAAATAAGCTACAGTAAGACGTTCAATAAGACGTCAAAAACAAAAGATGTTTTCCGCACTTTACTCATTAAATACAGCTTCATGAAAAGCGATTTTTCAGAAGTAATTCCTTAAGAATTTATTTAGCTCTCTATGTTACAGTATTGCAACTTGCGAAAGGACGTTTAGCAAATTAAAATCGATAAAATCCGATTTACGGAAAAGAATGAATCATAGCCCAGTGGGCAAAAAATTTGTCGACGTCCTTACGATATCGTTACGACATCTTTACGACAACTTTACGACATCCTATGTCCATGTCGTTTCGGTGTCTTTGCGATATCGTAAAGACATCGTCAGATCATACGATTCATTTACGATATCGTGAAGATACCTTAACGACATGGACATAGGACGTCGTAAAGTTGTCGTAAATATGTCGTAACGATGTCGTAAAGACGTCGCCAAATTTTGTGGCCAATCGGAGTCGATTCCTAAATCTATCTCTACTGACAATCGAACTTGATGATACAAAATAATTTGATATCAAAATTGCTTTATTAATCAGTATTTTAAAATAAAAGCGAGACGAATTGCAATATAGCAACATGTAGATAATTTTTTTAACGATTATAACACGGTTGTAGTTACGCCACTGAATTCAGGAAGGTTATTCCTTTATTATAAATAACGAAAGCCTTACAGGTTATTTGAGGTTACCTTCAACTTACCTTCAGAACTGAATATTGAAATTTAGCAGCATACTTTACTTGATTCGAGTAGAAAAATGCTGATTTCTTATTTAAGATAAGTCCCATGTGCGAATTTTCCACTGGTAGTAGAGAATACGATGGGTAGATTAATAAATATAATACAATCACTACACTGTTTATAATTGCACACTATAAAAATTTTTATTCGCCTTGGGGTTCGAACCCTATAAGTTTCACATTCCTAATTCCTAACGCCTAAAGCCTCTCGGCCAACCTAGCTGGAAGTATTACCAAAAAAAATCTGAAATATAACCGACAGCTCTGCATGGGCATCTTCAAATTTCTGTGAACCAGTCTATAAAAAATATTGTTACGCTCATTATAATATATGTAATACGATTTCAGATTTTTAAAATATTGCAAATTATTATTGAATATTTTATGTGATTAAACAAGATTTAAACAAAATTTAAAAATATTTTAAGATATTATAAAAGATTTAAAAAGACACACATACACACACGCGCGCGCGCATATTTACAGTAAAAGCCATTTAAGATCTACCGAAATTCCTAAAAAAATCTTCAAAATTACTTAAAATCTCTTGAATTCATTAAAAAAATCTTGAACACTTAAACATTTTGAGATCTTTTAAAATTCGTTTATAAATTTAAGAATTTTCAAAAACAAATAACTCCGGTTAAATCTCTTGAAATTCCTGAAAGTCTGTTTAAATACATAAAAATATTTTTTAATTACATGAAAATTCTTAAAGTCTTTTGATTTTTTAAAAATCATTTAAAATGCTTTCTAAGATTCTAAGTTCCTTTACTCACTTTTTGAACCATATTAAAGCCATTGAAATGGCACAAAATCCCTTAAAATCACTAAAAATCTCTTGGACTCATAAAAACAGTTTTAAAGTATCTAAAATATCTTGAAAACTCTTTTGCTTTTTTTTAAATTTTCGCAAATATTTTAAACTTCTTTAAAATTACTTGAAATATTTTGAAATTCATTTATTAATTTTTTTCTCTTTTCATTAAAAAGAACTTTTAAATCCCTTTATGCCGATCTCTGGGCCGACTTTAGCCCAGAGTTGGGCCGGTGGTCAGCGTTACTCGTTAACAAAAGATATCTCATAGTTGCCCCGATGTTTGGTCCATGTTTGGGCCATTATTATGCCAATAGTTGGTCCAACTTCTTCAGAATTTCAAAATCCTTCCATGCCGATCTCTGGGCCGACTTTGGCCCAGAGTTGGGCCAGTAGTCGGATTTACTCGTTAACGAAAGATGTCCCATAGTTGCCCCGATGGTTGGTCCATGTTCGGGCCAAAGTTGGGCCAACAGTCGGTCCCACGTTGTCTGCCAACGTCGGATGTTTAGGTTGGGCCAACAAAAGTATCTTATAAATATAAAAGGTGGCCCAACTTTGGCTGCCGATCTACGATGCGCGCGCATCCATTTTGTCTCTGCGTCCTGATACGTTTATGTGAATATTATTTAGAAAATAATACAAAGATTCACTCAAAATTTAACGACTAGAGCCAGTATATATTTTAGAAAAACAATCAGTTTCAAGAGTAGATGAAATACTTTCGGTGTGCTTAGACACTTCGGTAAATAAAATAACCTCAAAATCGTTGACCAGATTTTTTTGCATTTGAAAATCAAAAAGAACACCGAATAAAGCATTGTGTCAAACGGTATGTTCGTGATTGTTTAAGAATTTTGAATTACATATTTCCATTTGAATGGAAAAAATATTATATTAAAACATTTTTTTCTTAAGATTATAATTCTTTACATTATAAAAAAATTTAATGAAAAGCAAACTTAATAAACAAATACATTATTCGGGCATTTGTCGGCAGAAAAATTCGGGGTTTTCAATGCCAGTCTTTTTAGTTGGAAACTTTATTAGAATTTCAGCAACATTCACAATAAGTAAGTCAATTTTATGATTTCCTTAAACAAATTTAATCAACGAATGCATTAATCAGGCATCTGTGTACAGAAAAATTATTTTTTTTCTATGTCAACTTTCGTAATTAGGATATCGAAAAAATATATTTTTTTTTCATCGACAGGCGCCGGAATGATGCATCTGTTTATTAACTTTGTTTAAGAAAACCACAGAATTGATAAAAAAATAATAAATTTTGCTGAAGTTTTCATGAAGTTTCTAATTAAAAAAGTTGACATAGAAAAAGACTAATTTTTCTGTCGACAAATGCCTGAATAATGCAATTGTTTAAAAAACCCATCAAATTGATAAAAAATTATGAATTTTGCTAAACTTATCATGAACTTTTTAATTAAAAAAGTTGACCGTAGAAAAAAACTAGTTTTTCTGTAGACAAATACCTGGTTATTGCATTAGTTGATTGAATTTGTTTAAAGAAATCATAAAATTTATTAACTTATCATGAATGTTACTGAAATTGTCATGAACTTCCCAACTGAAAAGACTGAAATGGAAAAACCCAAATTTGTCTGCCGACAAATGCTCAAATAATGCATTCGTTTATTAAATTTGTTTAAACAATCATAAGAAAAATCAACAAATTATGATTCTTGCTAAAAGTATCACAAATTTCCTAATTAAGAAAATTTACATAGAAAACAACGAATAGATCTGTCGAAAAAAAAACTGATTACTTCATTTGTACACTAACTTTGTTTATAATATAAAAAATTATAATCATAAGAGAAATTTTTTTATATAATATTTTTTTCATTTAAATTTCTCGCAATATAACTTGAAAAAACGTATCTTTTGGGATATAATAGAAAAAATTTGTTTATAAAAATTATTTGTAAATTTTCTGATATTGGAATATCCTTAACTAATGTTACTCTATTCAACTAAAACAATTACAATCATTTTTCTGTTATTGACGAGCATCTGGAAAGCCAAATAGAAAAAACGGCCTTGTTTGTCATATTTGTTTATTGATAAAAAAATTGAAACCTAATTCAAAAATCAGGCTCGATTTTTTAAGAAAATTCAAAAAGTTGTTATGATAATCTTGTAGGGCATTTAAAAAGAAACATTTATCTTTTCTTGAGTGTTTTTCATATCGTGCGTTATTTGGCTCAAAATGTTCATTTCCGTGTGTTTTTTGGAATCTTGTAAATGCTATAATTCTAGTAAATTTTGCTTTTATCAAAAAAGTCATAGAAATTAATTGTTTGCCTTTTTAAATAATGTGAATGTCCGTACATATAATTTTTTAATTGAAAAAAGTGGTCTCAAAAACATTCAAAATGTGCTCACTTTTTTAATTTTTATCCAAAATGAATGGCTAACGAACTTGACCTTTATTTTAAGACACTCAAAGAGTTTACGGCAGAAAAATCCAATCAGTCAATTCTTTCGAAATTTATCGTGTTTACAAAGAAACTATCCACGAACAAACAAACAGACTGACAGACAGACAAATTTCTTAAAAAGCTGTTTCTCCGATTCAAATGATCTCAAAACGTGGACATTTGATAAAAACTAAGGGAGGGGGTCAAATTTTACACAAATCTAATACGTTTTCTGATGAGAATGTAAAAATTAAAGGTGACTCTTCTAGGTTACGCTCTTAAAAAATTAAAATTGCATATATATGAAAATAATCCAACTTTTGGAACTTTTGTCTAATTAAAAAATTTCATGATAATAGTTTCGAAAAACATATATTTTACATGTAGTAGAAATTTGGTTTGATATTTCTCAATATATTAAACATTTTTTTTCCTTTTTTAGAAAATTTTCAAAATTTTAAAAAGCTTATAACTTTTTGAAGTATTATTGAATTAAAAAATGTCGTTAGGGTAATTTGCAAGTCTTTTTGACACGTATCATAAAATTTGTCAAAAATTTCTGAAAATCATAACAAATTTTTATTCCCATTTTGAAAAAGCACAAACTTTTTGAATTTTTGTCTAATTGAGAAATTTAACTTGCATAGTATCTAAATATATTTAATATCTAATGATGAATTTAAATTAAATTTCCTAACCTTTTAGAATATGATTTTTTTTCTACTTTTTTTAACATTTTCCAAATTTCCAAAAGTATATAACTTTTCTAATTTTCATTGAAATCGAAAATTTTATTTCGATAATTTGCAAGCCTTACACCAATCTATAAGAAACTTTGACAATTTTTTTTATTAAAATTTTTTTTACTTTTTAAATTTTGAAAGTGCTCTACATTTTTTAATTTTGGTTGGAAATGTCTTCTTAACGAACTGAACCCTCAGTTTGGAAGCATTAAGAAGTGTATCAAAGGCTGAATTGATTGGACAAATCCTTTAAAAGTCAGCGTGGCTACAAAATTCATGTAACCATACATGCATACACCCACACAGGTAGACAGAAAGAGAATGATTAGCTTCTTAAAATCCATAGCTTTTGTATGAAATACGAAAGATACTAATGTGCGATTACAATTAGTCAGAAGTAGCCGATTTTTAACAATTATTTAAACAATTTTTTTAAACAAATACACATTTCGACCATTTTTTCATGATTTTGTTGCGTAATCAGCTAAGCCTTTTCATAAGATAATTTCTAAATGTGCAATTTGTCTAGAGAGAATATCTACATAAAAATAAACAATTTTTAACAAACAATTTTTTACAAAATCTGATAATTATAATTTAGAGCTTTTTACGCTATGAAAAGCATGGCTGCCAGGGTTTTTGGCCGTGTGTCTTTGTTAACAAAAATTGTTTATGAACATTAAAGTCCATAATTATTATGAACACTCAGAGAAAATATCGGCTCCAAAAAAAAGTATAATCTTCTTGCCAGTTTTGTTTTGAGCCATGTGAATATCTTTTTTAACCAAACAGAATCATTTAGACTGCAAGATTAGGTGAAGTTACCCAGTGGGCCCAAAATTTGGCGACGTATTTACGACATCGTTACGACATCTTTACGACATCCTATGTCCATGTCGTTAAGGTGCCTTTACGATATCGTAAATAAGTCGTATGATCTGATGATGTCTTTACGATATCGCAAAGACACCGAAACGACATGGACATAGGATGTCGTAAAGATGTCGTAACGATGTCGTAAAGACGTCGACAAATTTTGTGCCCACTTAGTAGTCGCATATGATAATTTTTGCTGCAAAACAATTGCTTTTGAGACAAATGAAAATCCTCTCAACCTCAAATTCACGTTTCGTCATTTTTAATCTGAAATCTCCTTAAAGGTAAGGCTTATTTACGTAAGTATTGAAGAAAAGATGCCGCGAATAAATTGTTTTAATGCCATTTGCAAAGGAGGAACACAGTAGAGTCGATATAAAAAAACTTCGGCAAGTTTCACAATTAATTAGTGTAACGTTTTCCGTTGGATTAGAAAAATAGATTTGTAACACATGTCGATTAGAAAAAAAAATCAGCGAGGTTCTTCTTCAATTGATGATGAAGTAGAGCACTCACCTCAATCTGCTGAAGACTCTCCTGAAGAAATTAATTTGTTGAAAATTGACCTCAATTTGATGACGAGTTTTTAAATAGTTAGAAGGAGATTTCCCGAAAGGGAAAAAGATTTTTCTAAATTGAATGAAATCCTAGAGATTTTTGGGATTTTTTCCATTATAAAGAGTAGAGATCTTCGAACAAAAACTGCACAAATTCAGATAGTGATTGAGATAAATGCAACTCTCAATGTACATTGGGAAAGGTATTCAAGTATATTGAAGTTGATACTAGTAAGAGAGACATAGAAGATTTAATGAACGAAATTAAGGAGCAATTGAATAAGAAACTAAAAAATTCTATGCAGTCCAACTTCTGACTTTGGTACCAAAGGGTTGGGGAATTCGGAAAATAACATCTGAGTTTGGAGTTCCGTACAGTTAAGCTCGTAAAGCTGTACAATTGCACACGACAACTGGAATTTGAATATCCCTAAATCATAGGCCAGCTAAAATTTTATCAGAAGACACAGTTAAAATTGTTACTGACTTTTACCATGAATGCGACGTAAGTCGAAAATTACCTGGGGAAAAAGATTATGTTTCTGTGAAACAAGGCGACGCGACGGCTCTGAAAAACTGATACAAAAACGTTTAATTTTAGGAAAGCCGAAAGAAGTTTATGCAAGCTTCAAAGAAAAGTTTCCCAACTTGAAAATTGGCTCTTCAAAGTTTGCGAAATTGCGGCTTAAGGACCGTATTTTTGCTGGCGCTTGTGGAACACATTCCATTTGTGTTTTCGAAATCCATGAAAATACAAAGTTATTGATTCATGGAACAAATTTGAATGAGCTTATTGCTGATGACGAAATTCTTGAGTTTTTAGCATCATACAAAACAATGTGGTCTTCAATGATTTGCGATCCTAAATCACCTGCCTGTTATTTAGGATTATGTGAATCTTGTTCAGACGTAGAACCCTTGATACGAAAAGTGAAAAAGTTTTTTGAAAACAACTTTATTGAAAGCGTTACGTACAATGCCTGGACTTTGGCAGATCGTGCTTCTCTAGAAACTTTTTGCGATAAAAGTGATTTATATTTAGAGAAACTCGCTAAACACCTGGTCGATCTTCTCGAAATCACGAAACTGTAATTCAAGACGCAATAGAGAGTGAATATTATTGAATTAACAACAGATTACTGTGCATCCCGCAGTAGTGTACTTCAAACAGGACAACAGAGTTGTTTTTGTGAAAGTTATGCAATTATTTCGAAAGATCTAGAGCATAATACTAGCGCAGTTCACCTTTTTATGGAGAGAATTATGGCTGACTTGAAGGCGAAGCACGCACAAGTTCGAAAAATAATTTATTTTACCGACGATGCAACATCTCAGTACAAGAACAAGAGCAGCTTCATCAATCTCGCATATCATCAACGCTAAAAGTCCGTTCGATGGTATTGGGGGAACTCTTATGTGAGAATCTGTTCGAGCTAGTTTACGGCGCCCAAACAACACACAACCCAGTGGGCATAAAATTTGGCGACATCTTTACGACATCGTTACGACATCGTTACGATAACTCTAAGACATCCTATGTCGATGTCGTTAAGGTGTCTTTACGATATCGTAAATAAGTCGTATGATCTGACGATGTCTTTACGATATCGTAAAGACACCGAAACGACATGGACATAAGATGTCGTAAAGTTGTCGTAAATATGTTGTAACGACGTTGTATAGACGTCGCCAAATTTTGTGCCCACTGGGAAATTTTGACCGTTAAATATTTGTACGAATGGGGCACTGAGACTTTACTCAAAATAAAGTTGCTCTTCTGCTCTGAGAAAGATCACAACAAAAAAACTCGAAATTTTAAGAATCGCTTTGATAAAGCTCAAGCGACCACAGATATCAGAAACTTTCATTCTTTTGTCCCAATCGGTGACAATAAAATACAGTGTAGTGTGAATTCGAAATAAAGAAAAGTCTTAAACGAAAACGTGATCAGTGAGAGGTAAGGGGAACTCACTCAGAAAACACCCCAATCCCGGATAGAAATGGCTTCTTTATGCCTAAACTAAATGTTGGCTCTTACGAGGCTGCAGCCAGATTTTCTAGCTGGAAGAATCTAGGCTTTCCCTCGTCTGGCTCTCGACAGGTTATTGTCGTGTGCTATTTGACTATAATAATTTATACTTAAAAAATAATTTCTATCAATTAATTATTTTCTAGAGGAAACCTTGTAAAGCCCTCGACAGGTAAAATAAGTAATACAGCTGTGAGTGCAAAAAAGTATATTAATGTTCTTATGCTTAATTATAGTTAAATTTAAAAAAGAAAAAATTACCGATACACAAAATTTGAATAATTTCATTTTTTTCTGAACTTTAAAATATTTGGTGCCTTCGAAAATTTGAATAGATTTTTTTTTTAAAGATCGATTTAATTTGAAATCATGTAAGTACGTTTAAAAATCATACATAACAAATCGAGTTAAAAAAACCTTTTTTCCTAATTTCTAAAGTATCGGATGAATCCTGTCAAGCATTTATGATATCGCACACAGCGTGGCATCGTAGCTATGGGAATAAGGCGTTCGCCTCATAAGCGTGCGGTGCGTGCGTTCGATTCTCGGCGTTTGCAGATATTTTAATAAACTGCGTTTGACCTTAGTTATTTGTAATAAGTCTCCTTTAGACAAATTTAACAATCAGTTTAGTTTTAGAATAACGTGCAGAGTATATTTGAGAATTTAATGTCAATAAAAATACAAGAAAACGGAAGAGTGTTTGTCCGAGGCTAAAGAAAGGTGTTACAATGTTTAGATTTAATTTTTGCAAAGAAAATTTATTTTAAATTTGGATTATTATTTTTCTTCCTTAAATCAAAATTTTCTGGCAATAGATTATAGCAATGTGCTGATTAAATTTTTTTACTATTGCAACCATAGCATCACACTTCAGAATGTAAAGCATGATCAATTTTTTAATAATTTAATAATATTTTATTTGAATCAGCAACATAAGAAATAATAGCATATGCATTTGACCGAGCGCGAAAACACCGTTTGATGCTTTAAAACAATATTTCATTGATTCGGAAGTATTTTTTTTCTTAGTGTGTGAGGGACTATCTAGATTCTATAAAGACCCTATTAATAGGCCCTCATTGGGTTGCCTACAGATGACGTTGCTAGCTGAGCGGGACGCTTTCGCTTGCGCCCTCGATAGTTTGCCAATTTAGGGCCTCGATGGAAAAAAGGAAATCTAGACAGGGCCTCTTAAGAACCAATTTATAATGTCTACTCGGGATACGTGAGAGGCAAGGGGAACTCGCTCAAAATGCACCCCTATATGTGAGAGGCAAGGGGAACTCACTCAGAAAGCACTTTTTTTGTTTGTGAATGTAATTGACTGAGAATAATTTCTAGTTACTTATTGCATCGACTTATGTCAGATTTGAATGAATTTGAAATTGTTTAAATAAATAGTAAGTGTCGGGGGTTTTTCTCTAAAAATTGTCTCTTTCCTCACTATGCGGCACTGGGAGAGCAGCGCGGTGGCAGCGCAAGGTCCCACTCAAATGACATTATATCGTGATCTAGAAGAGTCACCATTAATATATGTTTTTCAAATTAAAGATGAAATTATAAGGAATTGAGTTCTCTTAAAAAGAAAAGAGAAATTTTACCCCTTCCTGACGAAAAACTGAATTCAAAATTTTTTGGAACATTTTTTTTTGGTCAAAATTAGAACACAATGATTTACGAAAGTTTACTTAAAATCGAACAACTACTTGCAGATCCTGATATTACTGATGTATACGAGGGTGGATTGATAAGTTTCCGGCCTGACCAAGAAAAACAACGTTTTTAAGAATTTTTTTTTTTATTTCTCAACATAATCTCCTCCAAGGCT